>NW_027325844.1:0-55085 GCF_048418805.1 Vulpes vulpes
CGGGGTCCTTCAGAGAAACAGAACCAGTAGGATGTAGGACATGTGTGCTATGTGTGTACGGATAGATAAAGAGGTTTATTATAAGGAATTGGCTTAGATGATTATGGAGATTGAGAAGTGCCAAGATCTGCAGTTGGCATGCTGGAGACCCAGGAGAGCCAACGGTGTGAGTTCCAGTCCCTGAGTCCCAGTCTGAAGGCAGGGAGCAAAAAAAACCCCACATCCCAGCTCGAAGACGTTCAAGCAGAGAGAGCTAACTCCGCGTCTCTGCCTTTTGTTCTAGTCAGGCCTTCAGTGATGAGGCTTGCGCACTCTGGGGAGACCTACCTGCTTCGCGGAGTCTACTGACTCAGACGCTTATCTCATCCATGAACACCCAGAATCATGTTTAACCCCACGTTTGGCCACTCCCTGGCCAGGTCGACTTGACACATAAACTTAACCACTGTGGTGGGTAAGCGCAGCCCACTGGCTGAGTGGTCACTTGCCCACATTTTAGGGGACACAACAGCCTGGAAAATTAGTATCTGGAGTGTTCTGGAGTGGGAAGTAGACTCTGGCACCCATCAAAACTCACAAATCAGGGAGTTCCCCAAATGTAGAAAGCAGGTTTGGATTCTGAATCACCAAAGAAATGACAGATGTCTGTTCTGTCATGACAAAGGTTAGCTTTTTATTTGAGTGCAAATAGGAAGTCATTGGAGGACCTTCACCAGGAAGCGGTAGGACCTGATCTATATCTGTCAAAGGTCACCCCGGCTGCCAGGTGGAGATGGGTTAACGTTGCCCTGACCAGTATGGCTGCACTGAGGGCCACAACACATGGCCAGCTTGAGGATTCAGTTTGGAGATGAACTGAGCAGCACTCGCTAATGGATTAGACACAAGAATTGGGGAATGGGGGATAATAAGCAGGGGTGACTCTGGTTTTTCAATGAAAAAGTTGAGTGGATGGCGATATAAGTTATTGGGATGGGAAGTCTGGGGGGGAGGTGGAGAAGGGAGACTCAAGGGTTCATTTCTGACCCGTTAATTTTGACATGGAAGAGACGCCTATGTGTCATCCAGTCACACTACAAGGTAGACGTCTTGATATGGCAGGTGTGATGCAGGAGAGAGAGAGAGGTCAGGGTTGGAGAGAGGGAGAGAAAGTGCCAGGATGGGCTTTTGGTTCTGCTAATAACCAGCTGTGTGAACTTGAGCAAGCAGCAACGTCTCTGAACTCCAGCATCCTCAGTGATAAACCAGGGCTGCATTAGTTTCCTAGGGTCATCCCAGACTGGGTGGTTGGAAAGTTCTGGAGTCCAGAGGCTGAGAATCAAGCTATGGGCAGGGATGACCAGCCTCCCTCTGAAGACTCTAGGGAAGAACTCCTTCTTGCCTTCCCAGTGGCTGGTGGCTGCAGGCGATCCTGGGGCATTCTCCAGGCTCTGCCTCTGACGTCAAGGGCATGTCTTGCCCACCTTCCATGTGCTTCATCTTCCTGTCCTTTCTCTTACAAAGTCACCAGTCGCTGGGTTAGAGGCCACCCTCATTTACTATGACTGCATCTTAATTTGATTACATCTGCCAAGATCCTATTTTCTTTTTTCCCCCCTTTTTAAAGATTTTATTTATTTATTTGTGACAGACACACAGAGAGAAGTAGGCTCCTCGAAGGGAAACCGATGCGGTACTCGATCCCAGGACCCCGGGATCACGACCTGAGCCAAAGGCAGATGCTCAACCACTGAGCCACCCAGGTGCCCAGAGAGTCTATTCTCTAAATAAGGCCACATTCACAGGTAAAGGGGGGCTAGTCGTTCCACGTATCTCTTGGGGGGGGGGGGCACGATTCAACTCTCCACCAAGCCGTCCAGTAGACAATAATCTCTCCACAGATGATTGCTTCCATTCTTTTTGCTCTCTTTGGTGTGCACCCCATGGGAGGTTGGTGGGCGGCTCTGAATATATGGGGGGAAGGCCATGGCCACACACATGCCACCCTAGCAGGGTAATTCTGGATCCTTACCCAGTAAGTAGACCGAATTTTTATAGCTCTATTGTTTGTGTATTTAATCATCATTTGAAAAACTTTCCCATTGTATCGAAATCCAGTCAATAAGCATTTATGAAATCAGTATTGCCTCGATTAAATTGTTCTTATGTCGCTCCCTTCTAATGTTCCCTTCTGGAGTTTGGGTAGTATGTGGGTTCTCTACTTTTCAGCTCTATGCTCAGAGCCTCAAGCAGGGCCTGGCACATAGTAGGTGCTCCATGGGCGAATTGATCAATGAGAAGGAAAGACATGCGAGTGTCACAGGCATTCTATATTCCCAAGTTTGAGGGACACTAAACATGACTTGTAAGTCATTGCCAATGCCACTTACAGAATCTGATTGCTGAGTCCACCTGTAGGGTTATGGGGGGACACCCTTTTCATTACACCTAGCTGGGTGGCTGGGCCCAGAGAACCACGCAGAACAGGCTGTGGCGGGCGATTCAACCATTTATTCAGTTATTTGTAACACGTATAAACTCAGAAACCATGTCAACTAGGGTCTGTGCAGTGGAGGTATCCAATAAGCCAGTGCAAATTTTGAAATCTTTTTATTTTGAAATAACTGCGGACTTAGAGAAAATATGCCAGAATCAGAATTGTACATAAAACACAGCGACTACCCTTCACCCAGATTCACCTGCTATGTGTACTTTTATTTGTGTATATATGTGAAATGTTTTTTTTCTGAGCCATCTGAGACTAATCTTAATTCACTATCGCCCTTTTTGCTTAAATATTGGGTTTCATGAAAGTAGTGCCGTCGTCCAGTTAGATCTCTTGATCTAGTCCACTCCTTTTGCACAGCATCAGGTATTATGTTTCACTGTTGTGTCTCCTTTGATCTGGACTATTTCCACGGCCCTTCTCTGTCCTGCGTGACGCTGACACTTTTAAAGTAGATCATTCCTCACTTGGGGTTTGAGTGATGCTCATCATGGTTAGACGCAGATTTTGCATTCCAGGCTGGACTCTTAAACCAGCAATGTGCTCTTCTCAAGACTCGCCTCTGAAGGCCAAGGAGGGCCTCCCGTCCCACGTTGGCAAAGTAATTGTTTAATAGGTATTTTTATTGAAGTGGAATATACGTTCAGGAAAGTGTACAAGTAAATGGCTCCATTTCCTGAAAAGAGCGTATCTTCCTCTCTGCTTTACTTTGCCACTTTAAAAGTCAATAAAAGTGTCCATCTGGGCAGAAATCTATCCTGTGCTCTCTGTTTATTTGTAGATCTTTGTGCAAACATCACACGGTCTTTGTTACCAGGGCTTTATAATTAAGACTGGATGTCTAGTAATCTAAATTCTCTAAATTAGAACTTCTTCACGATGTAGGGAGTAGATAGGCTATTCTTAACCCTTTGTACTTCCATATAAAATTTAGAATTCTCTTGTCAATTTTTGACAAAATTACCTGTTGGAATTTTTATTAGCATTGCATTAAATCTGTAGATTAGTTTGAGGAGATGGGTATCTTATGCTATTAATCTCTGGGTCATGAAAATTGGCCTAGCTTTCAGTTTATTTGGGATTTCCTTTGTCTTTTCTCTATTGTCTTTCCTTTCCCTCTTTTCTCCCTTCCTTCCTTCCTTCCTTCCTTCCTTCCTTCCTTCCTTCCTTCCTTCCTTCCTTCTTCCTTCGTTCCTTCTTTCCTTCCTCCTCCTCCTCCGCCTCCTCTCCCTTCTCCTCCTCCTCCTCCCCCCCCCCCCTCCTCCTATCTAATTGGCTCGATTAAGGGATTTTTGATTCAGGCAGCACCCAATTTAGCAAGTAGGTCCTACCTAGGATTTCTTCAATTTCTCTCAGTAACATTTTATAACTTTCAGCGCATAAATCTTAACAGCTCTTGTTATATTTAGTCCTAAATATTTAATTTTTTTGAAGCATAAATGATATTTGAAGCAATATTATTGTGAGTGGTATATAAAAATACAATAATCTTTTGCATTGATGCCTAAGAAATCATCACACATATTAGAGGATTAAAGCAACAATTTATGATCTCGTGTGATTCTGTGGACTAACTTGGCAGTTAGTTTTTTGCTTCACATACAGTGTCAGCTGTGCCTATAGTCACGGTGGGGGCCAAGGGACTAAAGTCTCCAGACCTGATTTGCTCATATTTCTGGGACCTTGGTGGGGATGGCAGGGAGATTTGGCTCCACCGCTCACTGGGCTATGCTCTCACGCTCCCAGTGACCCTGGTGTAATCCCAGGACCTCTCCCCTCTGCACATGGTCTTTCCAGCAGGTAGCTGGGCTTCTTACATTTGGCTCAAGTGCGAAGGGCACTTTTTTTCCCATGGCCCACCGATGCCCTGTGATGGCTTTATTGGGTCCCAAGTCTTTTGGCCATCAATGAAGAAGGCAACAGGAGAGAAAAATACTCAGCTTTTCTAACCTCTGGGGATTAACTCCGTAGTTATTAGAAGATTACCAGGGACGTTCCTGGTCCCTCTCAAACTGAAACATTTTCTTTAAATATTGCCACTTTCTAAAAGTGGGTGAGCAAAGGATGAGAAGGGAGGAAAAACACAAATCTGTTCAAATGAATTTGTTTACCACTCTAAGAAAAGGTTTGATAAAGTAGACTGCTAACTAAATGATATTTAGTATGGATTTAGTACAGATATTTTCTCTGTGTCTAGAAATACCCTTATATACTTATACAGGTCTTATCTTTAAACTTGCAAAGCTTTTTGCACTTTTTTTGCACTTTATCTTTAGCCTTTTAACATCCCCAGAAGGATAAAGAAAATGTTTTCACTTTCATTTTATACATCTAGCAGAAGATGAAGGAAAGCTAAATAACTTCCTTGACATCATTCAGGCAACACAACTATCCATCTAGTCATCAATTTTTTTTTTAAAGATTTTATTTATTTATTCATGAGAGACACAGGCAGAGACACAGGCAGAGGGAGGAGCAGGCTCCATGCAGGGAGCCTGGTGTGGGACTCCAACCCCGGGCCTCCAGGATCACGCTCTGGGCCGAAGTTGGTGCTAAACTGCTGAGCCACCCGGGCCGCCCTAATTTTTAGAATTCAATAAGAAAATCATAACGTTTTAAAAATGTATTCATTCTTTCAACATATAGTGACATGTATTTATCGATTGCCACTATTTATGAATTGCCAGTTTCAATGTCTATTTCCTGATTACCAGGTCCTGGATTTGTGGTAGTAAGAGATCATTGATGAAGCTTATGTTCTAGGGGAGGAGCAGAAGTTAATCAAATAATCACACCTATTTAAATTTGATTACGGCTCGTAGTAACACATAAAAGGAACTGCGAATACGGATTGCAGAGATATACACGATCTACTTCAGGGGGTCAGAAAAGCTTTTCTGAGAAATGACTTTGGGCTGGACTGAAAACTAGAAGAATGTCTGGGCTGAAACTAGAAGAATGTCTGGACCTTTGAGGAGCAGAGTGAAAGTCAGTGTGGCTGGAGATTCAACAGGCAAGGGGGCCGTGAATGCTGCTGAGGGGTAGAAGGAGGCCCTCATGGGGGTCTGGGAGGTTATGTTCATGAGTTGTAGGACCTCAATCATATACGACCCCTCTGCCCAAGTCTCCATTTTCCTGACATGGGGATACTTTTCAATATGTAAAAGCTCCAATCCTGACCTCTCCTCTGAGCTCTAAGTCATTCGGTGCCAATTTGACCTCTTCGCTTCGATACCCAACAGGCAGACGCAACTCATTTTCAAAGTAGACCTACCGATTCCTGCAGCTCCAGCTCCTGAAACTTCCTCCTCATCTGCCTTCCCCTATTTCAGCGACCACTTCCGTCATCCACCCAATAGCCCAGGTCCAAATCCCAGGAATTAGCCTCCATTTATCACTTCCCGTCATCCTCCATATGAAGTAGGCCTTGTTGGCTCTGAGCCAGGATAGATGCCAAGCCCAACCACTTCTCACCATCTCCATTGTTATCACTGTAATCCAAGCCTATGTTTTTTTTTTCTTTTTTCCTCTTGTGTGGATTATTCCAATAGCCTCTGAGCTGTCTCCTTGTCTACTCATGCTTTCCTGTGATCTATTATCAGCTCAGTAGTCAGAATGCTCTTTATTTTTAAATGTATATTTTCAAGTCATCCCTCTACTTGAACACTCCTACAGTTTTCCTACTGCACTTAAAATGAAACACAGAATGACAACTTCCCAAATGAGCTGGTCCCCTGCCTGCCTCTCTGATATTGTTTTGTAACCACTTTGCTCACTGTGCTCCAGCCGCGTTGGCCTTCTGTTTGGTTCTCACACACGGCAAGCTCACTGTTGATCTTTATGTTCCTGGATCCTTCTCATCAATCTTCTGCTAAAGAATCCCATTCCCCAAGAGGCCTTCTATTCAATCTAGATCAGTCCCTCTCCAGCCTCCTACTGGATCATCACTATCCCCTCATCCCTCTTTAGTGTCTCAATAGCGACCCAGTCTCTGAAATTATCTTATCCATTTACTTATTTCTTGCCAACATCCAAATACAAGCTCACTGGGAGCAGGGCCTTGTCAATCTAATCCTCCTGTGTAGCGAAGTGTCTGGCATAGAGTAGGAGTACAGTATGAATATTTGTTGGCTGAATGAACATATACGTGGGTGAAACCACCTACGAGGGTCTCGTTCAGCCCAAGAGCCAGGATGCTCTAGTTTCATGGCTGAGACACACCAAAAGCTGTTAGTTCTTGAATTAAGACCAGCATTTTATTCCTGTAGACCCAATTTCAAGTTCGTACATTGCCTTTAGTACAACTTAGGAACTGTTCTCAACATCGTCGTCTGCATCTGTAAACCCATCAGCGTCCAGATATTCCGTCTTGATGTGGGATTCCCTTAACAGTGGGTAGCTCATACCAATGATCCAATTTTTATGTATATTTCAGTTTAAAAATAAACATAAAAGGCTTCAGGAAAACCACCTCCCACAGAAATACATAAACTTTCAAGTAATGGCTAAAACATCTATTGATTGCCCAATGGATGATTTGTAATTACAGATTACACATTTGGTTAATAGGTCTTTGTGGGCCCTTTGAAATTTGTTTTATTGGGTTAACAGATAATTAGGGGCTTTTATGTAGACACACTATAACCGTTCCTTTGGAGCAATTAAAGTTTGCTGAACGGGATCCCCAGCTCTGCTGTTTCTTTGATGCGTCCCTCCAGCTCTTATTACAGCTAGTCAGAGTAACAGGAGGGGGCCTACCTGGTGTTTAAGGAGGGAAGTGTTTTGCTTTCACAGCAGATCCCAGCAGCAGCAGCCTGGTTGGAGGGAGTGCGAGGGAGTCCGAGCTCCCCTCCCTGGAGCTCCCGCTGCCAGCCCAGGGTGCTACGTGAACTGCGGCTGCTTGCTCACCAGGTGTGCACCAACCACAGCTGGGCCCGCTCAGCACATTCTCCTCCAGGCAGGACACACCAGTTTTCAAGTTTCTGTTCCAATATCGATTCCCAGGCTGGTGCCATGTCAACCCCACCCTCTCTTTTTTCTTTATGACTCTTACTTTGAGAAGTACTTTCAAATACTCATCCCAGAGTTCTACTCATTATTCAAGGTCAAGAGAAACATCCTAGATTGGAATCTGGGCTCCGGACTTTGACAATTCTGGGTTTGAATGTGGGCAAACCACTGACCCCCTTATCACCATTCTGTACCTATACAATTATTTTGGTTTTCGTTTTCAGTATTTAAGAAATCGTGTGAAATGTTCAGCACTTTATTATAAAGTAGTTTTTACATTAGATGATGTTGCCCAGCTGTATGTAGGCTGATGTGAGTGTTCTGAGCATGTTGAAAGCAGGCTCGGCTAAGTTAACGATGCTCAGGAGGTGAAGTGTATTAAATGCCTTTCTACTTATGATATTTCAATGGATTTATCAAGATGTAAGTCATTGTAAGGCAAGGAAGCTCTGTAGTCTGCTCTGAGGTACTCTGTTTACCTCGAGGTGCTAGAGAGGATTAGAGAACTTCCAAGGATGGTTCCACAGATGCTTCGCCCACTGATGCGAAGAAAAAAGTCAAAGGAAAGCATATATCTTAGACCTTGGTGTCCACAGGTGACCTCTTGCCCTAGCAATTGGCCTCAAATCATCCTGACCTTTCCCCTAATACAGTTACTGATGCTACTGCTTTTTTAGGTCCAGATCAATAAGAAGCAAGAGGGTTTTCATCAAAACCCCTGGGGAAAGTCCTAGTCTGCGTCAGACATAGCCTTTCCTTCCAAACATCTATAAGCAGTCAAGAGGGTGATGTCTACTTTGAGTATAGATAAGAGCCCCGTGTTTGAGGTGACTGCAGAGCCTTTCCATCTTTTTATTACCTAAAATAACCACAGATCACCCTGCCCCTCCAAGGACATGTGCTCTGTTGATACACATGCCCTTGTGGGTTTCCCTTTGGCTTTGTGCTTTGGGGGAGAAGTCAGTTAGGAAAGAGGATGAAAGGCCAACAGGAGGTGGCTGAGTCTCTGAAGCCTAAATAAGCAATCTGAGCATCTAGCTCCGTTGAGGGGCCAGTGCACTTCTCAGGGGACAAGCTGGGCCCGTTTCACTCCTTTCTGAGCCCCTGAGCGCCCTGGAGTCCAGTTACAAGCCTTGCGAAAACTGCCCACATATTGCTCTTTCTGCAAGCTTAGCCTAGCACACAGGAGGAGGTGCCCTTTGCTTCCGAGGGGTGAAGCTGAATCTGAAATTTAAAATTTAAAATTCTATAATACAAGGTTTAATAATTTATGAAGCGTGGTATACACAATATCGTACATCTTCTTTGCATAGATTCTGTGACATAGTTATTGTGAGCTCCACTTACCAGAGAAAAAGACAGAGACTTAGAGAAACTGAATATATTTCCAAAGTAACTAGCAATCAGGTGGTTGATAAGGAATCAAATTTTGAGTCGCTCGACTTACCAATATTTCATTGGTACCTAGCATGCCAGGCAATGTCTCCTGTGCTGGGAGTCCAATGTGACGAAAAAGATAAGGAGTTTTTCCTCATGGCACTCATTAGACAAGTACTCAAAAAAAAAAAAAAAAAAAAAAAAGGAAACACATATGGATGAGAGCTATGAAGGAAAAACACAAGGCATTAGGAGAAAATGTGGCAAGGAGAGAATTTAGGAGCGTGTGTGTGTGTGTGTGTGTCACTAAAAGCTAAGTGTGACATTTGAGACCTGAGACTAGAGGAAAGGATTTGGGAGGAGACCAGGGGTAAGAGGTTTCAGCAGGAAGTGACAATATTCATGAAGACCCATGGGCAGGATGAACTCGGTGTGTTTGGAGATCTGAAAAAGGCTGAGTGAGTCAGGCTAGGATGGAATGGACCAGAAGAGTGGTATAAGATGGGAGCAGGTTGTTGGTAAACTTGGTTAGATCCTGTAGAGCGTTCCACTGTGGGCTTGATTCTGAATATGATGAGAAAGCCCTGGGAGATGATAGGCAGGGCATTAACTTGGTTTTACATGTTAGGATGATTTTTTCTAAATGTGCAATCAATATGAGATTGTGGGGGACAAGTGTAGAAGCAGGAGGACCAATTAAGAGGAGGATATTGCAACAATCCAGGGGAAAGATGGTGGCCCTATATCTCCAAGTACTAGAATTTTTGGCTGTGGTACGTGGTGCAGCTGTAATTCTAGAGAACTGGCTGACAGTTGAGAAGGGGTGTCATTTGCTGTATTTTCAAAATCACCCTTGAGTTTTCTCTACTTACTGAGGTGTCAAGGGACAATGGAGCCACCCCTTAGCACATTGAAGAATTGGCAGAGATTTCAGCCACACAGTTCCAGGATTAAGAAGTGCATCGCCTCATGATCTAAGAGGTTGCATAAACTGCCATGCAGATGACATCTGGAAAAGTAGCTGACCACCAGAACTTTTACTGACTGATCCCCACCCAATAAGGGACACGATCACTCTCAGTAGATGTGTGACAGGGGAGCAAGTTACTTAACCTCTCTGAGTCTAATCTACATCATCTGTGAAGGAAGGATAAACAGTACTTTTCTCAAAGAATCGTAGTAGGGTGACTCGAGGTTTAGAATTAGATTCATGGGAAGATTAAATGAGCTAATACATGTAAAGCACTTAATACAGTGAAGCCTAACAGAAGAAGCATTCTGCTTTCAACAAATAATAGCTATTGTAATGATTAACAGTGATACTTTCACAGCGTAAGTGGAATAAAATTAGATACCCACATCACTGCCACAGCATAAGTAATTTCTGGCCCCAGGCGAAGTATTGACATATGTAACATAACTTACGAAACATTACATTTCCCATCTACCCCCAAACTATTTTAAAATGCTGTGAAATTCTTGGATGAAAGAAATTATAAAAATGTAAGATATTATTAATCCAAAGGGAAAGTTTATCCTACAGAGCCAGACTTCCCTAATGACTAAAAGTCATCTTCGGAGTCGCCTATTTTATTATCAGACTGAACAGTTGGCGGTATTGAGCACAATTACAGGTTCTGCTTTAAAAACCAAACATTAATTGGATTTCTGAATGCCATTTGAACTATGGAGAGAGAACTCTTCTAGCTTTAAAACCTACTGACTCTCAGCCTAGCACAGGAGTTTTAAATCTTTGGTAGTCTCCTAATGGCTTCAGGTAAGCCTGCAACGAAGGCATTAGCTTCTCAGCGGAGGACGGATGCATCAAATACCAGCCGCATAGGGATGCCATTTATCTCTTTATCCAATTGTGCTAAAATGACTCCCCTTTGGGGGAAAAAAAATCTGTCTGATGAGAGAGTGCTGTAGGGGAAATTCCAGCGATTGTCACCCTTCCTAAACCTCAGTGGTCAGAGCTTAATCTGAAGACAACCCAGAAGTTCCTGTATTTACCTAAACTCCAGTGAGTAACCATCTGCCTCCTTGACTCACATGGCTCCGTTTCTAGAGAGACGTATGTTCAAAGACTGATAGATCAAACAGCCAAAAGTAATCAAGAAGGAATCCAGCCTCCAAGATGTATCTCTTTTTTAAAAAACGGCTGTGAGGATCCAACTTATAACCCAGAGACACGTTTCCTACCTCCTGTTTGTCGCCCCAGTTCTCTTGGACCCCGTGTTACTCTGCTGTTCCCATTCACTAACACTGCCCCCCCCCTTCCCACAAAATGCTTCTCCATCTCATTCAGCTCTATGTCTCTCACTCGGTATTTATCACATTACTTTGATTTGTCTCTCTGACTTCTTTTCCCATAACCTCCAAACTGTGATCTTTTTTTTTTTTTCTTTGCCCATTATCCAGTTCTGTATGATGGACGTCAAGGGATTCGACTGACAGAGGCGAAGTCTCCACAGGGATCAAAAATATCCCATCCTAATAAGGGCTTGATGTTTGGTCCTCTGACCTGCTGAACATGATACTGGGGTTTAGGGTACTGTGGGTGTGGGGCGTTATTAAAGTCCCTGTTGATTGCATTTGGTCCCAGTTTGGACACAGCCCCCTAGTCCTCCGTGGGGAGGAATCATAATGGCACAGGCAAGGAGGGGTGGAAGGGAAATGTAAGTGAAGTTGGCTGTGTGGATTCTGATAGAAGCTTAGAAATATGGAAAACAGCATCTGCCGTCAGCGGAGGTGCTGAGGAAGGAGAAAATGAAGGGGAGAGAAAGGATCAGGAGAGAAAAGGGATGATAGTGAAGAAGGTAGAGCGTCCCAGTGGGTGGGGCAAGAAGGGGAGAAGAAATAAAGTGCAGCGAGAGGTGAGCGACCCTTCTAGAAAATCCAGAGTCAGCCACCTGACTGCTTCTGGCAGTGGTCTCTTGATTCATGGTCTGGGGGAATGGCAAAGCTCACCAGGGACAGGTGATGCACCTGAAGCAGGTTTCCCACAGGAGAGTTGGGACCGTGACCAGGAATGGTTCTTGGCTATGAATAGCTGCATGGGCCTCCTAGGAGTGTGGTCCCTGATAACGCGCAGTTTTGACACACTTCTCTGGTACCCACGCCCACTTCAACACGCCTTCAAACATGCCAAGGTCTCTGCCTCCGCTCCGGAGCCGTCCAAGCCCAGAACATCTGCTTCTGTGGCTGAGCTAATAGAGATTGAGCTGAGGTTTACTGGAATGAGAAGTCACTTCTCATTCCAAAGTTGGTCAAGACCCTATGAGTGACATTTCCAAAGACTGTCCACCTCCCTCCTCCTCCTCCTCCTCCTCCTCCTCCTTCTTCTTCTTCTTCTACTTCTTCTTCTTCTTTTCTTCTTCTCTTTCTCTTTCTCCTTCTCCTCCCCCTCCTCCTCCCTTTCCCCTCCACCCCTTCTTCTTCTTCTTCTTCCTCTTCTTCTTCTTCTTCTCCTTTAAGGTTGAAAGAAACCTTGGAGATTTTATAGGAAAACTTCCTCCCTTTGCAAATGAGAAAATCAGGGACTGAAGTGACCACTTAAAAAGAAAAAAACAAAATAAACTCTTAAAAAAAATTTCATAAAAAAAAGAAAAAACAACAACAACAAATTATTTCTGAGGTTTGATCCATAGTTTCCCATCTTGGAAGAGGTAGAAATTGAACCCTGGTGCCCCCAGGTTGGTTAACAGGATGGCACTAGTGATGAATGACAGAGAGTGACTTCCATTCCCACGATGCTTTCCAGTCCTCAGGATGACATAGTGATGGTGGGGGGGGGGTGCATTTCACAGATGAGGAAACTGAGGCCAGACCATTAAAAATGTACAGGTGACAGGGTTCGGGCATCATATTCCAGATGAAATGCTGCGCCATGCCAACAGGTTTTTGCCTCTGACTTGTGTGGATGGTTTTCTTTACCTTCCTTCCAATCTGTGCTGCTATTGAAGTTGAACCCTTCAAAGTGGGGCCACTTTGCCTCATGGATGCTTAGTTTTCACATTGACCACAAAGAGGCCTTCCCGGTGCCCACCCTCCGTAGAGCCACTCGAAGAGGCAAACGGCCCAGTAGAGGGACCATTCCAGAGTCAGGGAGGCGATGAGGGTAGAATGGGGAGTTGGAAAAGAAACCTTCTTCCCCCTGGGCATCCCCCTTGTTGCTTCCTTTGCTTGCTTCTCCCTGGGGTCGGGGGCGGGGGGGTCCTTTGGTGCCCACCTTGATGGGAGCATCAGAAGGAAGCTGATGTGGCCTGGTGGCACCCACACATCGACACGCTGCTGGCCGATGGGCTATGCTCCCTACGCAGGGAGGCCCAGAGGGCTTCCTCCTCCGGCTCCACCTTCCACTAAAACCCCTTCCTGAGCAGGCACTGCCTACATACCCCCAAGCACTAGCCCATGGAAACCTCGAGGGGCGTCTGGTTTCTAGCTCCTCTGCTAACACTTTCTGCACCTGTGATAGGGTAAAAGCCTTGACAACGAATACATCAAGATGCCCAGCATCCCCCTCAGCAGCACCTTCTCCTGATCCAGAGGATCTTTGGTCTTTGGTGGCTCCTGGTACCCCCCTCTGGGAACCACCCAGGGCCTACACTTCACCAGGGACTGTTCCAAAGTTCCCCAGGTGACCCAACCCGACATTGAGATACATCCTTCCTCGACCCTCCCTCCATGGCCTGCGTCTCCCAAACTCTCTCCTTTCTCATCATCCACTCCCCCCACCCTCCACCCCTGCTATTTTTAAATCAGCAGAGCACAGAGCACTTTCCTTCCCGGACAGGCACAAACGAGGGAACGTAATATAGCTTTTTTTATTTTTCATCCTCCTCGCAGCCCAGCATAGTTTCAAGACAGCTCAGCGCTGGTGGCGGGAAGCGCCTCGGAGCACGGGAATCTCATCCAATAAAACCGGCCTGTTGTTTTTGGATCCCACGCTGTGAATTGATTTATTGTTCCAAGTGATGAAAAAAGGTGTTCGGAGACTTGGAGGGGAGTTTCGCTCGCCCAGGTGCCCCCGCAGTCAGCCAGCAGCCTCCCCAGCCACTGGGGCCCAGGCAGTGCGCGGTTATTTTGGTAGCTGTCAGCGGGAATTGGCTGGAGCCTGTATGTTAAATAAATACAAACTGCCTATTTAATTATTTAACAACAAGAACAAACGTCCTACTGTTGGCGAGTGGGAAACAGCCAACACTCAAACTATGTAAAATCCCATCTTGTTCCCATGATGCGATTTGACCCCGTTTGCCCCTCAGGCCTGCCTTCAACCCTCCAGGGCATCTTATCGCTGTTTTATTGGAGCTGGAACCAGAGAGGAATTGGAGTACAAACCTCCTTGAGCAAGGAAATGTTGGAGAAACAAGAGCAAGTTAACCGCCAAATGGGCTCCAAGGCAACCACTGTGTGGAAACTTCACTGGGGGCCACTGGCTAGCTCCCCCCCGCCCTTCCACCCCGGCTTCTGCCCAAGTACTGATGTTCTTGCCTCTTGGAAACTGCTGAATAGGAGCAAGGAAGGCAGGAAGTCTCTCCTTTACTTAGGAAAGGCAACAGCAAGCATCCAGCTCTTTGTTTTTGAGAACGTTGCTGTAATGCTGTGTTGGTTTTACTACCTGCTTGCAGAGGCCCTCCAGGCTAAGTCAGCCATCCAGGAGCAGGTTGAGCTCTCCTGAGCGTGTATGAACCTCCAGTGTTGGACGCCAGAAAACTATTTGATGCCAGCCTGCACCAACAACCCTTGGTATTGATCGTGTGTGTGTGTGTGTGTGTGTGTGTGTGTGTGTGTGTAAATACAAAATAAAAGCTTGATTCTGTGATACGGTAAAAGTCTTTGCCATGTCATATATAGTTTTAAATTTTGGGCCCTAGAAGACAACTGGTCAGCACTTAACATGAAGAGGATGGGTATTTATAATCAAGATTAATAGAGTCGCTGAGAGTAATCCAGAAGTAGAGGAAAGAGAAGTAGAGGCAGAGAAGAAAGAAATGACGGGGAGCGGAGAGAAAAACATCAAAACCAGGAAGCTCTGAGAGCCAGAAGCAAGTCTTGTGCTTCTTGCTATTTTTTTTTTTTCAAGCTTAAAGGGCAGAAAACCCTATTGGAGAGCTCATCTGTGTTCAGATTTCCATTTCTACAGCATGCTGCGTTCTAAGTGGTCACTAAGTGATTGGACTTTAACCTCAGCTAACCATGAAGCCCTCCTACCTTTTGATCTGGGCTGAGACTTATGATCTAGCTTTGTGAAATTGGTCTCTTTTCAGGAAACTCCTGCCTCATCCACAGCGTGATGAACCCCCATACCCGTGGTTTCATTTCTAGATTCTCAGCAGATGCTGTGTACAGGCTGTGGTCTACACCTGCTCATCTCGATACCTCAGCTCCAAGGCCTTTCCTCCGGGCTGGCCAGGCCCTTCCTGTACGTTCTCGTGACCCCTTGTGCTTTTCCTTGGTAGCACATTCTCCAGACTAAGTATATATTCATGTGTGATTATTTATTTAACCTTTTCTTCCTACCGAGATTATAAATTGGATGAGTGGTGAGGCCATGTCCGCCCCTTATTGATGCAGCGCCTATAGACTAATCTAGGACTTAGTGATTGCTCTGTAAATATCTGTGGGATGAACGATTCTACTACTATGTGGAGAGAGAGATATACATCCATATGTGCATATGATCTTAAAATACAGGATGTATAAAAGTATGTGGTGTCGGGAATATGCTTACGGAGGATACACATAAATAGTGTGTGCGCACGCACACGTGCAATGTTTACTTGATTTCTATGAGGCTCATCTACTCATCTGTGAAGTGAAAGTTAACGTAAGGCTCTTTGCACACCCAAAATGCCAGACCACTAGAAGAGGACAGAATAATCTTTCCTTTAAGACACTGGGATGAGCACTGGGTATTATGCTATATGTTGGCAAATCGAACTTCAATAAAAACAAATGAAAAAAAAAGACACTGAGATAGAGACCCCAACAAATGCCTTACATGCTTACAGAATGCATTTATGCAAACTCTCAGCCAAGCTCTCTCTCTCTCTCTGCCTGAGCCAGCCCCATCCTTCAAATAGCTCTAAATTTAGGGTCATTTCCAAATATAGTACATATCCTGTGCAGTCCCATCCCTGAAAGGCAGCCATGTCCAGCCAGAAGTGGGGCTAATGCTTCTTATTAGCCCAGTTACATATCTGTCTCCCTCTTGGCTGCAGTGTGCGAGCTGATTGGGGGCCCATGTGACCGTGTTCACGTCCAAGCTCAGTAGAATGAATTTTTCAAGCATGATTTGCAAGTCACGCTGTCACATGCCTCCTGAGTCCAGCTGTGCTGCAGCTGCTGCCTCCCCTGCATCCGTTCATCTTGCTCTTGGATCAAAAGCATGAGCACGTTGGCCTGAACTGATTTGGCCTCAGCCCAGCTGTTTGTCCCCCCATTGTCATCAGGATGTTTACAGACCTGCTGTTCTCGACGTTCTTGTTTCATGATCGCACTTGGGTCTGAAGAGTATTTGGCCACATGGCCCTGGCCGATGCAGGCCATTCGGCTGGCTCTTCTCTGTGATTGAAACTTGTCGGAGGCATTTGTTTCAAATGTTCCTTTCCGGATAGGCACCTGCATATTTCTACAGTGATAACAAGAAGAGGGACTAGGGCTGTATATTTTGTTAAAGACAGGTCACGAGGGTCATTTTTGGCCTACTAATTTTATGCCATGATTAGTTTGTAATTGGCCAAGAGAGCAATTTCAACAAAAATTAGAGAAAGAAATTCATCCTTCCTCCTCTTATTTGTGTTAATGGTTAAATATATGTTACCTTTCCAGAAAGTTATTTTGACTGTTCCGAAACCTGTCACTCGCCAACTGGTTATTTTATTGGCAGGAACTGTGCTGGAAGACGAGTTGGCAGTGAGTGTGATGGTGTGGAAATGAACTTATGGGTCAAACCAGGGTCCTTTGCTGGCTGACCCCTGACTACGAGAACATGAGTAAGTCATTTACTCTGTATGGAATTCCGTTTCCTCCTGTTGATAACAAGCACCATGTCTTATGGCATTAAAACCTGTAATGAAAAATATGTTTTAGAAGTACAGATTTCTGGACTCCCCTTGCCCCAAAGATCTTATTTCAGTGTGTCTGAGTGGGGCCTGAGAATCTATGTATTTTGATAGACGGCAGCACATGGCCCGATTTCCCTGTGTCTCCTCTACAAGGGCAGGGAGCCATAGAACCCATGATATTTTATATTTTTAATAAAATGTTCTTTTCTGATAAAGAAGATGGTTTTGATTTCCCAGTAGCTCAACGCATGAAGAGGTAAATTCTATCCACCTTTGATGGGCTGAGACCATAGAACTACACTGTCCGGTAGAGAGGCCGGGACCCATGCGGCTGAACGAGGGTTTAAAATGTGGCCAGTTGGAAAAAAAAAAAAAAATGTGGCCAGTTGGAGTTGCGATGTGCTATGAGTGTAAAATAGGCACCAGATTTCAAAGATTTAGTATGAACAAAAGAATGTAAAATATCTAATTACTAATTTTTGTATTGATTAACATGACCTGCTCAAAAATGATAGTATTATGGGTATGATGGGTTAAAGAAAATATAAAGTATAAAGGTTAATTTCACCCGTTTCTTTTTTTTTTAAGATTTTTTTTATTTATTCATGAGATACAGAGAGAGAGGTAGAGACATAGGCAGAGGGAGAACCAGGCTCCCTGCTGGGACCTAGATGTGAGAATCGATCATGACCTGAGCCAAAGGCAGAAGCTCAACCACTGAGCCACTCTGGGTGTCCCTCTTTTTTCTTTTTCATGTGGCTACTAGAATATTGAAAATTACATGTATGGCTTGTATCATGCTTCTATTGAATGACATTGCTATCTGGCACGAGGCAGTTGCTTGAGGGATCAGTGTGCCCAAGACCAATAACATGGATTATTAAATAGTAGCCTTATAAAGTGACTGAGGGTAACCCTACTGGTTCTGACTGAACCCCAGCTTCCAGTTTCCATTTTGACTGGTGGAATTTAGAAGTGAAGGCTTAAGAAGGGATTGAACAGACGATTAGGAGGTACTATTTCTTAAACCAAATGGTCTGTTCTTTAATGCACATCTCCTGTTTGGCCCTACTTAAAAGTAGAAGAGAGTTACCCATTCCCATTATAGACTCAGACTCTCCCACTCTCCCAACACACTTCTCATTCTCCACTTCACCACCACCCCCCAACCCCCCGGCAACCCAACATCGGGCTGTCCCCTTGATGCTCTGAAAACTATTAAATTAGGAAAAAAATTTTTACAGTGATTCTATCCCATTACAGGGAAAGGCGTAGTGAAGTTGAGCTACTTCTATGTTGTTGGCAATAGCAAAAACCATAACCCCTTTGGAAACCGATATGACATCATGCCACAAGAGCCATTAAAAATATTCTTACTCTTTGATTCAGTAAAACCGCTCCTGGGAATAGGTCTGAAAGAAACATTAAACAGAAGCAAGATAAATGTATAAAGATATTCAATGCAGCATTATCTATACTACAAAATTAGATGCCATTTAAGCACTAATCATTGAGGAACAGTTAGGAAAATTACACTGCAACGATTCAATATAATATTATGCATTCATTCAAATTTATAATTATGAAGACTATATAGCAACATGGAAAAATGTTTACAAGATAATGTCAGATTTTATAAAGTAGAACACATAAATTGTATGTAGATTATGATTGCACGGTAACAATTTTGCATGCATATGGAAGACGTAGAAATAATGCACAAAACCAAAATCTGTGTTAGGTTATTAAAAAATAAATCAGAGCATTTACACCAGGAGGCCATGCTTCTTATGGGATCTGAAGATGGGCTCCCACAGTGTCCATAAATCAAATGAAAATATATTTTGTGTGGCTGTGCATAAAATGCATTTTTTTGAGAAGGAGAAGCACAGTTTTTATCAGATTCTCAGAGGATTTTCATTATCACCTCTCTCCCAAGTTAAGAACCAATGCTTAATGATTATTTTTTTGTTTTAATAATTAAAAGGAATCGAGATGTCTCCTCTCCAGATGCTTACTCCAGGGTGAATTGCCCAGTGGGCTTGAGGAAGAGGAAGAGCCCTTAGGTGAGAACAGATTTGACCCTGGTGGAACTTGTCAGGGAGAAAGAGTAAACCATCAGGAGGCCCCACACCTTCCCATTCACGACTCTGGTCCCATCCCCACCCAGCCACCCCCATCCTGAGTACCCATCCTGAGTACCCATCCCAGCCACCACCATCCCTTCCTCTCTCCTCCTCCTCTTTCCCCCACTTCTCTCTAAAGTTCAGTGAGTCCTAGTCAGCCAACCCTGGGTCTCTCTGGATTTTGAATCTAAGAAACACTTGTGTGAAGGCCCTGCAGGGCGAATGGGTTATGCTTTGGGTCTTTGCCTTTCAGCCTCTGCTTTGGATGAACAACACCTTAACCCAGTGGAAGGCTAGAACAAATAAGTATTCAAATACTCTAAAATGAGGAGAGGGTCAAGGCCAGATCTGTGGTGGGACACCAACTGCCCTACATCCCTCAGACCCCGTCACGGCTGCCCACCACACGTCCCACACACGTCCCGCACACGTGGAGGATTGATGTGTTTGAGGACCATTGGATGAGTCCTAGCACTCTTTTCTCTCTTCCGGGCCAATAAAAGAAAATTTTGGTCAAGGTCATTTTAAAAGAACCCTTAAAACAAAAGTCTGGCAAAGATCTTAGCTGTCAGGTAGGATTTAGGTCGTTCTTTGTTGTCCATCTGCCTTGATGATGTCTGAATTCAGTCATCCATCCCCACATCCTCCCTAGTCCAACCCAGCCAGGGCTTCAACTAAGCAGTGCTTGGGAAGACTTTTATTTCCTGAGACTCTTGCTCCCAGCACCCCATGCAGTCTCCTGGGCTTCCTCGAGCTGCAGACTTGGCCTAATTCATTGGATTGAGACTACTTCAATGTTCTATTTAGTCTATTTGCCTGTAAGAGATTAGATGTTCTGTAACGGACACCTATAAATGAGCTGAATAAAAAGAAAAAAAATGAACATTTTTAAAAAAGTAGCCCAGTAGCTCCCCCCTTTTCAGAACTGCCACCAGCATTATCCAGTGCTCACTTATTAATGGTCTCACTTCCCAGCACTTCTTTTTCCCCTGACATTTTGGTGAAAGCTTTTTTTTTTTTTTTTTTCTATTCCAGTCTAACATTTGCTCCTTCAACTTTTCTGTCAGATTTCTTTCTTCTCTGGAGACCTTTAACCTAACCAGATACAGCCATCATAACTTTTTCTTCATGTATATTAGCCCCTTTCGTTCTAATCATAGATTCACCATTGGTCAACTTGTGGAGGGAGGAGCCACCAAAGCATCCCAGGCAGTGCTCTCTTGCTTGTCCCTAAGCACCTCCTAGCAGTGGCAAGATGATGTCACAATTTTCTTCCAGACCCATTGCCACACATCATTGTGGTAAGATGTAAAACATTCTTCTTCATGACTCAAGTGACTGCAGTCCAACTTACAGTTTTCCATCTGATGACAGTGGGCATTTGGGAAGCTTGTCCCCATCACCTCAAGGTCCTTGATTATGTACAGTCGATCTTATTTGTTAAGAGGTAGATCATAACACCAGAGACAGGGACTGGGCATCGGATCACACCCTGGCCACTTTCTAGCTGTATGGCCCTTGAAGAAGAAACCAAGGCTCAGTTTCCCTTTCTGAAAAAAATAACACAATAATGGTGCCTGTTTCACAAGGACACACATTGTACATTGTGACAATTGTTGTTACCAGATATCTCTTCTCCCCTTTTATTTATCCTTGATAATAAAATCCTGGAGTTTTAGCTGGGTTCTTGACTGTCTGGAATGAAGACTTTATTTCCCAGACTCCCTGACACTTAGGTGTGGTGATAGGAACAAGTTCTGGACAAAGAAATGCGAGTGGAAGGGGTATGCATAACTTCCTGGAAGTGTCTTTAAAATGAAGGTTTGCACTTCTTTTGTCCTTCACCCTGGAGAGAACTGGGGTACGATGGCAGGAGCTCCTGCAGCCATCTTGGACAACATGGAGCCTTAGGGAATGAAATCCACACCTGACGATTTAACAAACTAGAAAGAGCCTAGGT
The DNA here is from genome assembly GCF_048418805.1 of Vulpes vulpes. Classification (NCBI taxonomy): domain Eukaryota; kingdom Metazoa; phylum Chordata; class Mammalia; order Carnivora; family Canidae; genus Vulpes; species Vulpes vulpes. The sequence goes on from NW_027325844.1 coordinate 21,031, forward strand.
CTCTAACATAACGGAGTACCGTAACTACCCTGGACTGTTGGCTTCTAGATATTGGCAGGGGAGAGAGAAATACACTTTATCTTATTTAAATACTGTATTTCTTCTCTGTTCCTTTCAGGAATTCTAATTCTTTTTTTTTTTAATTTTTATTTATTTATGATAGTCACAGAGAGAGAGAGAGAGAGAGAGAGAGGCAGAGACACAGGCAGAGGGAGAAGCAGGCCCCATGCACCGGGAGCCCGACGTGGGATTCGATCCCGGGTCTCCAGGATCGCGCCCTGGGCCAAAGGCAGGCGCCAAACCACTGTGCCACCCAGGGATCCCCAGGAATTCTAATTCTAAAGAGGATCCACACACTTAATACATGACAGCTGTCACTTAAGTCATGACCTATGCATTTTAGAGAACCTGTCCCCTCTCCACTCAACACCCACAACACAGCAGAACTTATAGGTGCACTTTTTATAATCTAACATTTATGGAGTGTTAACTACGGCCCAGGGAAGACAAGTGCCTTACAAGGAATATCTCATTTAAACTTCTTAACAACTCCACGAGGCACATACTATTTTTAATCTTCATGTTATAGACAAGCATATTAATTTGCTAGGACCACCATGACAAAAGATCACAGACTGGGTGGCTTACGCAACAGAAATTAATTTCCTCACAATTCTGGAGGCTAGAAGTCTAAGATTGAGGTGTCAGGGTTGGTTTCTTGTGAGGCCTCCGTCCTTGGCTTGCAGATGGCTGTCCTTCACACATTCTTTCCTCTATGCTGGTGCATCCCTGGTGTCCTTTTTTTGTGTCAAAATTTCCTGTTCTTATAAGGTCACCAGTCAGATTGGATTAGGGCCAATTCTAATGACCTCATTCTAACTGAATCATCTCTTTAAAGGCCCTACCTCTAGAGACCGTCCTATTCTGAGGTGCCAGGTGTGAGAGATTCAACAGACGAGTTTTGGGGGAACACAGTTCATAATGATGAGGTAATTCAGTCGAAGAGAAGTTAAGTGATTTTCCCTAAACTCTAACTGTTCGGGTTGTTGAGGTGTGTTTCCTACCCAGGAAGTCTGGTTCCCGAGTCCTTGCAATGAGACATGACCGTGTATGGCTCCCCTTTGCACATTATCATCTATAACATATTTAGCTTGACAATAAGGCCCCAGTTCCCAGAACTCAGGGTATTTAGTGGCCTGAGTGACATTAAAGCTGTAAGCACAGATTATGTAATTACGCTTCTTTTCTGTCTTAACTGTAGTTGTCACCTGCTAACCGTACAGGAGGCCTTCACCCCACATCACCATGCAGGGCAGTGATTGTGTCTTTCTCTGGCTCCTGGGAAGACATGCCCCCTTGAACCCTCTGCTCTCCCCACCAGCCAGCACCCTCAACATGGCGCTACAAGATGGGGCCTGACCACTTCAGCAGATGCCAAGCAGGAGCTACAGGCTTCCTCCACACTGCTTAACCTGCATCTCCACATGCAGTGACCCCCAAAGCCTGCAATATTCCCAAACCCCAAGTTGCAAATCCTACTTTCAACTTTAGTCATCAATAGGAGGAAGAGTATCCCTGTGTCCCTAGCTCCCTGGGGCCTGGGTTCTGCTTTATACCATTAATGACTCCCTTCTACCCATCTTGTTGGACCCTTCTAGGCTCTTGGCTTCTATCCCATCATGGATCATTGACCTGGCATCTTCTTGAGCACCAGCCTCCCTAGAATCTCTGTCACCTTCACTGCCACAGCTTTCTCCTCTGTCATGTCCTGCTGCTCCTAGAAATGGAGAACACAGCTATTGACTTGGGGTCTAAAAGTCAGAGAGAGGGATACCTGGGTGGCTCAGTGGTTGAACGTCTGCCTTCGGCTCAGGGCATGATCCTTGGGTCCTGGGATTGAGTCCTGCATCAGGCTCCCCACACAGAACCTGCTTCTCCCTCTGCCTGTGTCTCTGCCTCTCTCTGTGTCTCTCATGAGTAAATAAATAAAATCTTTAAAAAAAAGCCAGACAGAGCTCTGTTTCCAGCTCCATCACAAAACAGGGTTAAATAAAATCAGCTGATATTAAGAGTGTATATACACATATATATGATAAATTTTCACATCAAGCGTAAGCTATTACCCCCATCCCCACCTTCTACGGATGAAGAGATTGTGTCACAGAGAGGTTAGGGAATTACCCAAAGCCACACGGTCAATAAGAGACAGAACAAGAAGTTAAATCAATATAGTGTTGTCTACAGAACTCACGTTCTTAATCATTATCTAGGTGGTCTCTGCATATCACAACTTAATTTCTTTTTTCCCAGAGAGCACACAAATGCAGACACACGTAGAGATACATACAACCCAAAGACTGGGCTTGGGTGAATCCAAAAGATGAATGAATCTGCACCTAATTTGTCAAAAATTTTGAAATACAAGGTTGAGTTATCCATATGCCATTATTTTCTATCCTGTAACTGGCAAAGCAAGAGGCACCCCTATGGCCTCAGAACTATCCCAGGCTCTTTCATATCTACTATTTCAGTTTTCCTCGAAAAAATGTTCTGGAGTAGGCACTATTATCTCCACTTTACAGTTAAGAAAACTGAGGCTTGGAGGGCTTAAGAAACCTGTTCTAGGTCACCCAGCTAATAAGGGCTGGAGCCAAGATTTGGACACACACTTTCCATACAAAGAGGTGTGCCCAAGTCATAGACTAGGTGACCCCGGCTCTCGCCATGCTGCCTTGCCATGCTGATGCTGCAAGACTTCTGAACAAGGGGTGCCAAGGAGAAATGACAGGAAAGGGCAGAGTTGGCTTAAAGATTATGTGACATTTATATTAGATTTAAAGTCCACATGATTGTATTAACACAAGCATTCAAAAAAAAAAAATTCTGAATCCCAAAATAAACTAAAGCAAATCTCAAGTCCCCCCCTGCAATTTCCCCTCCTACTTGCCAAAACATATCCAATGAAGAAACTCTACCTAGAACATCTCTAAAGTATCTGTGCTTGAAGTGAGATCCATAAAACTTGCATTTACTAAAACCCTGTCTCTGAAAATGCATTAATAATATATGGCCAGAACTTGCAGACAATGTGATCATTGTTATGGGGATTTGTAGCCAAAATATTTCGGTTTGTGGAGACTTGATTTTTACTCAGTGATGACATTTTTCTGTACAATTTTTAAGGAAAGCAGCTGTTCATCTATTTGCTGATATGCCCTGGACCACAAAGCCAACAATGATTTAAACCCAAATTGCTTTCAATCTTCCCAAGTACTTCATTTTTATTATAAAGGGACTAGCTACACAAACGATCTGTCATTCAAGTAGGAATACCCATATGTCAGACCTAGTCAGTATAATTCTCATGCTAAACCCCTGCCAGCAGTTAAAGGAGCTGAATTGTGGAGATAGAGAGCCGCATAAGGAATTGTGGGGACCCTCTCTTCAAGAAAGCCCAACACCCAAGAATTCTAACCAAAAAATCAGGTTAAGTAGAGGTTCCCTGCTGTGTTCTAGTGGTGTTGTTCACGATACACAGAATTTACATATAGGAGTAAATCCAGATTCTGCTACATACTAGCTGTGAGACCTTGGACAAGCTACTTAACTCACCTTGAACCTCAAGCTTGTCCTCTGGACATACAAAATACTTCAGTTTTAGGCTGTTGTGAAATAATGCCTAGTATAGTGTCTGGCACAAGATTGATATCGAAAATATTTTTCAATCTTTTAATCTTTCATAGTTCATCTTGAATTTGAATTTTAAATAATTTTCTATCTAAAAGGGCAAAATCTTGATTTATATGCATTTCTCTGGGAACATATCTGTTAACCAAAATAAAGAGAAGTCCTAAAATTCAATAACAGATACCAACAACATCTAAAATTCTATTATAAGCTTCCAGGTAGTGGTTACTGGAATGCCTCAGGGTTAACTGCCCATTTGCTACTCCTTGCCAAAGACTTACGGGGTTGTGAAGTTTGCTCACTATGAGGTGGGCAGATCATCCCTTCCACCACTTCACTGCACATCAAGAAGAAAATGTGGGTTGCCCAAGGCCAATATTTAATCCAAATGAGTTGAATGACTATGGGCAAGGCAATATTCAAGGCACTGAGGACACAAACATAAATGAGACAAGATCCCTGCTCTTGAGGGGCTCCTAGGCTGGTGGAGTGACAAATGGATAAGCAGAATTTTTGATGAGCTGGTCAACTCTGTGATTGACAAGTGAACAGGGAGCATTATGGGCCTGGAGAAGCTAGCAACAGCTTTCTGGAGGAGATAATGCCTGAACCAAACCTAGAAGAACTCATCCATCTATCTATCTACCCATCCATCCATCCACCCACCCACCCATGCATCCATCCACCCACCCATCCATCTGTCCCTGCATCCATCCATCCATGCAACCATCCATCCACCCGTCCGTCCACTCACCCACCCATCCATCCATCCCTTTATTTAGAGAATATATGTGAAGTGTTTACTATGCCCAAACATTGTTCTAAGTGTTGTGGTTAAAGTGTTGAACAAGCAGATAAAGCCTCTGCTCTCATGGGAATTGCATTCTGCTGAAGGAAGAAAGAAAATAAATAAGCAAACAAACATGTAAAGAGTGGAGGCAGCAATGCAAAATGCTAAGAAGAAAATCGGGAGTGATGGAGGATGGGGGCATGGAGCTGGAGGAGACTATTTTGGGTCAGTGTCCCAGAGAAGGAAATATTGAGTCAAGACAAACCACACAGAGATCCAGAGTTAGCACATAAGGCAGAGGAAACAGTAGAGGCTCTTAGGTAAGAACCAGATGGATCTAACCATAAACAAAATAAAACAAAGCTTAAAGAACGTGCTAAAAGCCAGCGTGGCTGGAGAACAGGGAGAGAGGGAGAGGATGGTTTGAGATGAGGTCAGAGAGAACCATCTCTTTGTCCGTGAGTCACGGCAAACAGTATCCTCAATGTAATGGGAAGCCACTGGGGGCCGTAGCCAGGAGAGGACTGTGATCTGATTTCTGGCTTTAAAAGGTGATTGCAGCAGGAGTTTGGCAGCAGAAGTCCAGAAGAAGGCAACTCTGGGCAAGGGTAGAGAACGCTCCTTCCACATATGTGCCTCCTTGGTCGGTGTTGCCCTCTTTCGCCTCCCCCTCCTCTCCTTCCCATCCCAGCATTGCTCTTGAAATGGCATGAGGTCAGGGTCAGCGTACAGAGTCGGAGCCCTAACAGACGCCACTCCTTGGCAGGGCTCTGCTCAGGGATAATAGCTCCTACTTTCAGAAATGTTGGCCCAATTGCTCTGCTTCTCATGGAACAGCAATGAGACCTTAAGCATATGGCCCTCCTGCATTATTTGCAGGGTGATCACCATGATTCTTTGTTTTACCCCAGATTACTTGATCTTAAAAACATCAGGCAAATATCTTTATCTCCATGAGGAAATTGATGCACAGAGGGGTGAATCAGGATGCTCATGGTCACACAGTTAGTTGGTGGTAGACTAGAATCCCCAGTCCTCCGACTCACAACCCGTGTTCAGCCCACAGTGGTTCTCCATGGGGCACTATTGACATTTCGTGGGGATAGTGCTGGTGGTGAGCAATTCTTCACTGTGCTAGACTGCCCTACATATTGCAGAGCACATTGAGTCTCTGGCCTCCACCAGTAGCATCCAGCTGAAAAAACTTGTGACAGCCAAAGAGGCCCCCACATATTTCGATTACCCCCCCCCCCCCGCCCCAGGAAGGCTTGGTACTGCCCCTGGTGGCAAACAGTGGAGCTCAACGCTCTCTGGTATAGGTGAGAAAACAGAGGCTCCAGAAGCAGAAGGCACGTAGCAACTGCTCACACAGTTGCTGTGCAGGATTTAAATAGCTGTCATTAATCTTCTCCTCCAGCCTTATCTGCTGAGCACAAGGATGCTGACTTGTGCATGCTATTCATTTCTTAAGTCATTCAACAGAAAGTCCCTGACTGCCTAGTAAGTGTGCTGTGCTATAGGCTGAGGACGCGATGTCGAAGAGCAACATGACTTCGGGGAGTCTACAGCGTGGAGAGGAGGGGATGGAGCCCAGGAAGCTAATGTGCAAACTATAAGGCAAGGGTGGTAATGTCAGGATGGGGTCAGACAGGTGACATAAGTACCTAGACGAGGGGTCCTAACCCAGATGTGGAGACGTGGGGAGGAAGGGATTTTCAAGCACCCACACCTGCCCCAGAACTGGATCATATAGGACTTATAACAAGCTTGCTGTTAATGAAGATGTTTAAATAGAAGCTGGATCATCAGATGGTTGGGAAAATGTTCAAGGGGGTTGGCTAAGCCACGTAGGGGAGGTCAAACCAGCTAACGTTCAGCTAACGTCCTTTCCAGGTCTGCGGCCTGGGATTTCGGTCGAAGACCATAAACAGAACATACTCCCAATTTATTTCTATGTTGATATGGGGCAATGAGGTAACCCCACATTAGACCAGGTTGTGAAAGCAAATATAATAGGAATAGGAATAATGTGGTTTTCCCCCAAAATGCATTCTACAAAGTACTGACTTTAAAAAAAAAATCTCCTTTTTCCATCTGTCTGTTTCTACAGGGAGTTGTTTAGGACGGGACTGGGCATTGAGAGGGAGCTAGTAGCCCACAGCACTGAGTTAAAGGGTGGGCTTCGGGGAGACAGGGCAGGGGAAGGGTCTCCGATGGAGGAATTTTTAATTGGGCACTAAGCAATTTTTTTTTTCTCTGAGATAGCCAGAAGAGCCAAGGAGAGCTCCTTACCTCCAATTTACTCTGGTCTCTGCTGATCCAGAGGTTGGCAGCTCAAACGTCACCAGGGGACAGTTCCTGACAACTCTGTGACAAGGGAGACAGTCTCAAGGGACAAGGGTGCCCAAGAGCCACAAACGTTGTTCTGCCTTCCAGGAGGTGAAGTGTCAGCTTTCAGCAAATGTTCCCTCTGTGCAAGGACAGAAAATGCCAGCGAGAGAGCCGCTCTAACTGGGTTAAAAGTCATGTTTGTGCCACTTGAGTCAAAAGGACAAGGCTTGGAAAAAGGAATCAGCCATTGGACAGGGCGATGATTGTGGATTGTTGATGGCTTAGGTTTAAACTTCAGAGGATAAAGCTGTCAGAGGGTAGCTTTTCTTGTTGTCTCTGTATTTTAGATTGGAAATTTTTTACTCAAACCAGTCATAAGCCTGATACCATGGGATAATTAAAGAGTAAGATAATGGCCATCAGCTTTTTTTTTTTTTTTTTTTGCATTCCCTTCTCTGCCCATCATTCATGCTCTATTTACCCCCTAAACACCTCTCCTAATGTCGAATATTCTCTCCAGCTTGGCTTTAACAAATCCTCTCACCAGGGCTGAACTTTATTTTTCATCAGCTTGGTTTTGATTGAGGGAAGCATTGAGAAAAATGGACTCTTCTTTTTGAGGATTTAGATTAATTCACTTTTCGTGTTCAGGGTTCAATTTAGGATTCCAGACATATCAGTACCATCCACTGCCTTCTGGTTCAAAACTCATCACACCTAAGAGAAATTTTTGTCCCGAGAGCCCCCATATTTTCAAGAGTTGGTCTTTAAAACTCTCATCTTCCTCCTTTGCCATCCCCCTCCCCTCCTGCTCTGGACTGTTTGGGTTTTCTGTTATCACTTCCTTTTTTGTTGTTGTTGTTTTTCAGTTTTGTGCCTCTGTTCTTTTATTTCCTTCTTTGTTTTTCCCCATTTCAGCCAAAACTCCACCTGATTTGGTCCCAAGAAGCACCTTCTAGCAAGGGGTGCTCCTTAGGACATAACTGGATTCTGGGACTCCCTGCACATTGTCAGAAATTATTCCTGGATTTTTTTTTCCTGAAATATAGACAATTCTCAACTTGTGATGGTTCAATTTACAATTTTTCCATTTCTCACTGGTGTGAAAGAGATACACATAAAAACCATACTTGGGACCTTGAATTGTCACCTTTTCTTGGGCTAGCCAGGAGGTAGTACACTCTTGTGATGCTGGGTGGGGGCAGCGTGCCTCTGCTCCCAGACAGCCACTGGATCACGAGGGTAAACCACCGCGGCCTACAACCCGTTCGTACCCAGGGAACCACTCTGTTTTTCACTTTCAGTACAGTGGTCAATGCATTATAGGAGATTTTCAACCCTTCATTGTAAAATAGGCTCCGTGTTAGATGATTTTGCCCACTCTTTGCTAAGGTAGTGTTCTGAGTACGTTTGGAAGCTATGGCGGTTGGTAGGTTAGGTGTGTTAAATGCATTTTGGGCTTCCACTATTTTCAACACTTAGGATGGGTTTGTTGGGAAGTACCCGACAATAAATGGAGGGACAGCTATACTAGTTAAATAACCTTTGCTTAGAAATAAATGGTCCCAGGACGCCTGGGTGGCTCAGAGGTTGAGCGTCTGCCTTCGGTGATCCTGGAGTCCAGGGATCGAGTCCCACATCAGGTTCCATGCATGGAGCCTGCTTCTCCCTCAGCCTATGTCTCTGCCTCTCTCTCTCTCTCTCTCTGTGTGACTATCATAAATAAATAAAAATTTTAAAAAAATAAAAATTAAATCTTTTTTTAAAAAAAAGAAATAGATGGTCTCTATAAAAATGTAACATTCAGTAAAACATCCCTATAGAAAATGTAACATACAGACAAAGAGATAAAAATTACCTATTATCTTACTACCTCAAAATGTATACTCTTCACATTTTGGTGTGTTTTTCCCCCAAACACATAGATGTATATGTATTCTGTGCAAAAATACTTATTTTCCTTAACAAAAGTAGAAACTAGAGCACACTCCAAGGTCACTGAAAGGCAGAGGCATGACGAATTACCTCATAGGGAAGGGGCAGGACTCACTTTGCATCTCCAGCCAACTAAGTGTGTGGTTGTCATTCAGCACAAGTAAGGAGTTTAGCTTGGTTTGGTCAACAGGATCACCTGGGATGATTGGAAAAATCCAAATGCCTGGGGTTCACCTACAGAAGTTTTGTTTTGGTAAGTCTGGGGTGGGGACCACATTTTTTCTTCCAAGATCCTTTTATGATTATTGCAATGTGCTGCCAAAGTTGAGGATGATGGCAGTCAAAGAGGCTACTGTTGGTTCTTGCACCATGATTAAGGTCACCCCATGACATCTTATTAATTGAAAGTTCCAGGGCTGATGAGTGACCTCTCCGGTTGATGTGGGAAGGTGTTGTGGGGGTGCAGGGGCACCGGGACTCAGCCTTCTAAGGGCTAATTGGCCAGGAGACTCTGGATTATCTTATATTGTCACTTCATGTCTTCTTGATCCTCTTTATTTTCTGAAATATGCCAAAACACAAACTGAGCTCACTTCACAGCTTCACCTCCTTACGAGGTGCTGCTTCGTCCTCTACTCAATTGACCTTCACTCCCATTGGTCATGACTGGAGTTTTCTAGATTGTTAGCTGTTTGTGGCCTCTTTTGCACCATCTTCCTGAGATACTACTGGCTCTATTCTGTGGGTTACTCTTTGTGCACCTCCTAGATAGCTATAGAGAAATAGATAAGGGGTAGCAAAATCCTTGTTAACCAGAAACTTCAATTTCCAGAACAATGTAGGCTCTGTTTAAATTGTAGGACAGATAATCATAAAAAAATAATCTGATGTCAAGGATTTCACTAAAAACAAAACCAAGCAGTCAGCAAATTTCTAGGGTTTCTTTTTATTTTTTTTTTTTATTTTTTGTATTTTTTGCTTTAGAAAGACTCTGTAAACTAGCTTTAAGAAAAATACTTGTCAAATTAGGTGTGGTTGGGGTTTGTTAACTCAGGATCCACAGATAGACTTTAGTGGGGCGGCGGGGCAGGGGGTGTCTATGAACCACTTGTAATTGAGGGCAAAATGCACGTGTGTGTGTGTGTGTGTGTGTGTGTGTGTACCCAAATGATTCAATGTTTTCAGCTTATAGGGAAATTATTTGAATGGAATTCAGTTAAAGACTGTGAATGGTCCACATCCTGACAAATCCTGGACCACAGTTGGCTGCTCCCCCAGGTTCCTGTCCTTGAAGCATCAATAGCTCAGGATGGTGCTTCTTTCATAGAAAGGGAGAAAAACATTACACTTTAAAATTGTCTTTAGTCTCAAGAGGTGGTGATGGAGACTTGGCACTCACATCACCTAAAGGTACTTTTTTATCTCAGAAACTCCAGTTTCTCCCACGGACACTTCAAAGACTTCAAAGACAACCGGACTTGGGGAGCACCAGGCTTTGGAGATGGGGCACAGAGCATGTGAGAATGCTCTTCAGAGGCAGGAAGGGTGGATGATTCTTAACATAAGTGGACTGTGGATGAAATAAAAACACAGAGTGTAAAAGTATGGCTTATCTTTCTGCCTGTTACCTGGTCCATGTAACCCTATAAAATACAAGTTTTCCGGGGCACCTGAGTGACTCACTCAGTGGCTGGGCGTCTGCCTTTGGCTCAGGTCATGATCCCGGGGTCCTGGGATCGGGCTCCCCGCATGGAGCCTGCTTCTCCCTCTGCCTGTGTCTCTGCCTCTCTCTGTGTGATTCTCTCATGAATCAATAAATAAAATCTTAAAAAAAAATACAAGTTTTCTGCTTTGGTTAGGGAATGGCCACGAAGTATTTAATCAATATTCAATTTTATTAAAAAATTGCCACATACCTACTAGGTAAGAATAGCAAAATTTTAAAGGACAATAGTGTCATAAAATAATATATTCTGCTTGTATATCACTATATACATATAAATATATAATAATATCAATTGTACTTATGAAAATCCATGTAAATAAAATAACATAATGTAAAATAACAAATTCACATATGTAAGTAATAAAATTATATTATAGATTATGTTCTACTTTGTTATATATGTATTAGATATTACATTGCATTATAAATATATGATCATATAAATATTATATATTTAATATATAATTGTATAATTATAGTAATACAGAACATAATTATCATATGCTATATGATATTCTATGTAATTATATGATATATCTGTATTATTGGAAGGAACATAATTAAACCAAACGCCCTTCTTAAAGACCCTCTGGGCCACTGCTGAGAACAACAACTATCTGGCTTCTATTCCCTTCATCCTTCTCCACTCTGCTGCGTCTAGATAATAATTATCTCCTTTTGCCAAATCACAGGCCTTCCTGAGTCCTCTTCCTCTTTATCCCCTCAGCTGCACCGGACAGTTAACCTCCTGCTTGAAACATTAGAGCCCAGGCTCCTGTAAAAGGTTCACTTGCCTGATTCGCCTCTGAACTGCCAGCAAGGTTTTTTGCTTACCTCCTCAGCTCCCTTCCTTCCCCAAGTCTAGGTGGGGATGCTCCCCCAAGCTCCTTGGACCCCGCATTCTTCCGTTAGGCTTTCTACTTTGAGAAACCCATCCATTACGCCGACATCATTTTGAGGCAACACCCCCAGCCCTGACTAACCCTTTGCCCCCAGGACTTGTGACTAGTCCCGACTCGGAGGGCACATCCGCTTGGATATCCTACCATCACGGCAAGCTCACTGTGTCCCAAACCCCAGCCACCTGCAGTCCCACCTACTGTTCACTGCATTCCTGTTCTCCTTGGCTTCCTCTTTCATTCATCCTTCGTTTTCAGGAGCTCTGCAAATCCACCTCCAAGTGAGTTATTTTCTTAAAATTATTTCTTAGATATTTGTATTATTTTCTTCGAATTCCTACTTCCAACATCCTAGTCCAGACTCTAGGACCTCACACCAGCGTCCTGCCACCACATATGCAAGGTGCCCAGTGTGGCCAAGGCTGCTGGTCGACTACTAAGTATCTATTCTCCCTTCCTCACTTATTAAAAAATATTTCCAAATATTTGGGAGGGGGGTTGCTATATGCTCAGGTAAAAATATCTGCTCAGCATCTATGGGTGGGTGACCTAGTTCTACCGATGAGCACTTCTACTAGGAGAGGATTCTGGGAGAGCTATTGCCTTCCTGAGAAAAGGGAAGAAGACCCAACCGGTGCAAGTTTTTCCTTCCTCTGTCTTCCCTTTGCTCCTGCATGGAATGTAGATGCAGTGACTGTACTTAAGATACCATACGTTAGGTCAGATAGGTAAGTTTTAAGTTCCACCTCGAATGCTTTCTTGGATTAAAGCCTTGGGAAGCTGACCTAACCTCTTTAAGCCTCAATTTGATATCTGTAAAATGGATGCAACAGTATTACTAGGCTTTTGGGAAGAGCAAAAGTACTAATACATATATAAAGTGTTGAGCATGGTGGATGCGCAGGACCCCATCACCGCCAATAAGTGGTGGGTGGTATACCAGCTGTTCCCATCTTCTAAACTCCTATTATATTTGGAATAATTGTGTCATGTATTTGTACTGCCTCAGTTTGTCTCTCGGATTCCTTACCCCTTCAGAAACTAGAAGACCAATCAACTCGAGGCCATTGACTATCTTCTCTGCTTATTTTAGAGCCTCCAAACTTCCTTGTCCCATTCTAGGTGTATAGTAGACTCTCGAAAACACTTAGGGACTTAATGACAGATCATATCACATATGTGCTGGAAATCAGGGCTCAAGACAAATCAAGTGTTTGCTGAAGTTGGGAAAACAAGAGGCGATATTCCAAAGATGCTCGTTTTGCACTGAAAACTCATGTAACAGGCTGCTGGGGGACACCTGGAGTGGAAGAGAATTCTCCTTTTGAGAACTCTCCTTTTTGTTGCCTTCTTTTTTAGGCCAGCTGAGGATGGCTTGGGGTTCTTCACCAGGCCCCTGCTGAGCCCACACTCAGCCTTTCTTCCCATCCCCTAAAATGCAAACTTGACTCCAAAGCACTGGGGTGCAAAGCAGACTTTCCTGGACGTGAACATCCTAAACATCCCCTTTGGCATCTCAGTCTTCTCCCTTTGTCTCTTCTAGATGATTCTGTTTCCTGTCCCCAAAAGACTCTGAAAAATCCCCATATGAGGGATCCCTGGGTGGCGCAGTGGTTTGGCGCCTGCCTTTGGCCCAGGGCGCGATCCTGGAGACCTGGGATCGAATCCCACATCAGGCTCCCGGTGCATGGAGCCTGCTTCTCCCTCCGCCTGTGTTTCTGCCTCTCTCTCTCTCTCTGTGACTATCATAAATAAATAAAAAATTTAAAAAAAATCCCCATATGAGGATAATGATAGCCTGCCATCTTCTGGGGCACTTGGCTCCTCTCCCTAGGTTTGTACATCTTTCTCAGCAAACCAAGGTCCTGGTGCTGAGCCATCCTGGGCTTGTGATGGTTGTTTGTAGTCTTATTTCTGTGTTATGTGCCTTCATTTTGATGGACCAGGGCATCTCCCATTTCTGTTATATCACCTCCCCTCCTTTCTCTATTGTTCTCACCTGCACTTGACTCTTTTATAGTCTTTGGCTTTCATCTTGGTCCTAATCATCAGTCTCCACCCTTTGATTCTCCAAAGACCTAGGAGCACTGACGGAGGCAGGGAAGCAGCAGGTCTCCCACCAGGAGTGATGTAGCAGAAAGGGAGCTCCTCCACTGCACCTGAGCGCCGAAGGCCTCTCTCCTTACCAAGGCATGTGGCAGGACAGAGCTGCCCTCGTGGCCTTTCCTGGATCTTTGGAAGTTTCTATTTGGAGAGGGTTGGGGTTCTATAAAGAGGAACACCCAATTCTGAAGTGAGAGAAAGCTCAACTCAGAATAGTCTAACATCTTTATTACCCAAGGTAGTTTGGGACCACAAATATGGAGATTCAAGTATCCATCAAGTCACTAGGATCCCTTGGGCATAGGATCATTATGGCACAGTCCTATCTTCTTTTAATCAAAATGTGTATACATAGGAGGCGTTTACTCTGCTACCAGCACCCTCTGGATTTGCAAATGGAAAAACCATAAAGGTGTGGGGACTGAGGGAGAGAACATCATTCTCTTGGTCATTGTATTTGATTTTGAAAAAGGCCTGAACAGCATGTCGGTCTCCTCCACCTCTCCCTTGGGGAGACCCAGGATCAGGTATTTCGCACGTGAGGACGTGGAACGGTGGAAGACAGAGCACCGCCGGCTCCCCACATCCTGTTATGACTGAGAAGCAAGCCTGCAAAGAAATAAAAATTCTAATGTAGTATTTTTAGGATTTGTTTCAACTTTTTTTTTTCGAAAAGAAAACACTGAAGTCAATGTATAGATCATTAGGCTTCTCAGGACAATGCGTTCAGATCCCCTTCTCCCCTTTTCTCCTCTAACTCCCATCTGCCACCACCAGCTATTGTCCTAGGTGTGAGTGTGTGCATGAATGGGTACACGTGTGCATGCTTGAGTGTGCACATCCATACGTATGGGATCTCGAAGCGACTTATTACTGCTCTTGTGATTCTCTGGGATCATTTCAATTACGGAGACTTCTTGCCACCTTGCCTCCCTCCTCACACCAAACTGCTATTTTGTGCCTCTGTTGCAACTGGGTCATGTTTTTTACTTTACCAAGAGGAAGCAAGGGGCCTTCAGCGGGAAAGCAAGAGGTTTCCAGTGCTCACCAGATACAGATGCTCAGGAAATGGGGGGCTCCTGTGGCTCTACGTATAGGGAACTTCTCAGCGAAAGTACCACGTCCTGTGTGGGAGGCCCAGTTTACTCCTCACTGTCTCCCAGACTGCCTGACTCCAAATGACTCCTGGAATAATTCAACTTCTTATCTATAGGTACGAGCCGGCTTCCGTGAACCACCAACTGCTCGATTGCACAACTAATCGGTTATATAAGAGGATCTTAAGAAAGAATAAAATCATGAGCACTGCATAACTGCCTTTCTCCAGGCTCCAGCCCCGGACCCAAGGAAGGGGCCCAGTTGGGGCAATCGGTCCATTTGTAAACAAACTATGGAGCAGACCGTTTGTTTTGCCAAATGGAGTCCAAGGACTATATGTGGTCTTTAATGTTTCACTCAGACTCCCCAACTCCACCCCACCCCATCACCCCAAACGCAGGCCCTAATTACATTGGATGAAAATAGAAGGCTCCTCATCATTTATTTATTTTTAGCACTTGCTCAAACTAATTGGTAGCCCTGCAACCCATACATAATACAGTGATCTAGAAGAAAGTGACAGCTATTTAATGACGGATTGTATCGTCTGAGGACAGAGATGATGAAGCTTACTGTGCGGTGGGGCTTATCTGACTGTCTGCCATCATCTGGGGCGGGGGGGGGGTTCAGATTTTCAGAGACACTAGGTCTTCAAGGATTACTAACCAGAAATTCATAGCCAAAGCTCAGCAAGCCCAGCTCTCTCCTTGTGTCTTCACTTGGCCAGATCTGAGCCTTTGAGAGAAGGAGGCCTGGCTTTTAGGAGGGCTGTGTCCTTGACCCCTGTACCTCTCTTGGCCCTGTGATGGAAAAGTGAGAAGTTTGGGAAAAGCCAGAATTCTGGAGTCACACAAATCTGGGAGGTCTCAGCTCAAACCTTTCACATATATCTGACTTTGGGGGATAAGCAGCTGACACCTTCAGAGCAGAGCCTTAGTTTCTTTATCTCTCAAAAGGGGGAGAATAAGACCTGCCCAACCATGTGCTTTGGTGGAATAACATGGAAACACCAACGATGGTGCCTCATACAAGCTTAGTCAGTAAAATCTTTTTCCTTCTTTGAATTTACAGAGTAGATTCCTTAGGGAGCTATGAATGAAATGCCAGGTTTTGCACTTCCTTTTTGCTTTTTATAAGTAGGTTCATAATATAGACAACATATCAAGATAACATATAAGATACTACCGAGAAAGCGCTGGAATTTTATTACTGATCAGACTTGAAAATGTGCTCAAGAGCTATGGAAAGAAGCCCTCCTTTTGAATCCCAGGCTAAATGTGTGACCTTGAATAAATTATTTAATTTCTCTGAGTCTTAATTTTCTCAGTCTCATAGGGATTATGTGAGCAGTAAGTAGAAGAATAAGTATAAAGCAATTATTAATTAAGTGCTTGAAATGGAGTAGGGGCCCCACAAATGTTATTTTCTTTTCCTCGTTGATTATTACTATATTAATTTTTACTGTTTTGAGCTGCAACTACATGTTCAGTCATTTAACAGGGTTTTTGGGCACCTACCATGTGGCAGACATGGTACTAATTCCTGGGGATCATATCTTGTGGCTTGAAGAGAAAGAAGATAAATTGGCAGATAAAAGTTTATATGATTTTGTTTTAAACGTATGGGATTCCATTAGGCTCATGCTACTACTTTGTGCTACTTTTTTCATTCAAATGTATTTATTTCATGGAAAACTATCTATATCATTATACGGAGAGCTTTTTTGTCCTTTTATATAGCTGTATATTATTCAAAAACATATATATATACACACACATACACACACCCCGTTTTTTAGCCATTCCCTCGTTGATGGACATCTATGTTTTCTACCTTGTTAGGAAGGATGGGAATTGGAAGATGATATCTTTGTTCCAATATTATTAGATGATAATTTTTGTATATTACATTCTTTTTTATATTCTTAATTTTTAAATTAAATATTATCGACCCACAATATGACCAATTTCATGATTTTAAAAGGTAATTTGTTTTTCAGTTGCCTTAATCTTTCTTGACTGATATTTGCCAACTGTTCATCAATTATTCCAGAAACAGTCTGATGAAGTTTTGTCAAGTGAACCTTTCTCACTTTCTGGTGCATTTCCTCTGGGTGGGCTGTCAGGACCCAAGGTAAAGGGCAGGGTGCAGAGTGAAGCAGATGGAGGTTTGAATTTTGGGGCTGATTCTTGTTAGGTATGACCATGGAAAGCTTGTATTGCCTCTCTAGGTCTTACTTTTTTTTTTTTTTTGACTGCAAACTGAGGTTAATAATTCCTACCTCTTTTAATTTATTTGTATGTGTTGCTCATTTGGCAGTGTACCAGGTCTATCAGCTTCAAATCCCTGAAAGTACCCAGAAGTACTTTCAGAATCTGCTTAAGAGTCTCTCTCTGCTCCATCCCCCCACTGTAATCTGTATTCCTTCATGCAGAAGACTTCCTAGGAGATGCATTCCTTTAATTAAAACACCACACTTTAGGGGCTCCTGGGTGGCTCATTTAGTTAAACATCTGTCTTTGGGTCAGGTCACGATCCTGGGGTTCCGGGATGGAGCCCTGCATTGGGCTCTCGCTCAGCTTCTCCCTCCCCCTCTCCTCCTTCCTCTCTGCTCCTGCTCATTCTCTCTCTCTCTCTTTTCTTTCAAATAAATAAATAAAATCCTTTTAAAAATCGACTTTATTTTTCAGAGCAATTTCAGGTTCAATTTCTGCAAAATTGAGCAGAAAGTATGGAGAGTTCCCATATACCCTCCGACCCCACACAAGCATAGCCTCCCCAACTGTCAACATCCCCCACCAGAGTGGTACATTTGTCACGATTGATGAACCTACATTGACACATCATTATTACTCCAAATTCATAGTTTACTTTAGAGTTCAGTTTTGATGTTGTACATTTAATGGGTTTGGATGAATATATAATGACATGTATCCACCAGTGTAGTGTCATACAAAATACTTTCAACGCTCTAAAAATACTCAATGCCCTGCCTATTCACCCCCTCCTTTCCCCCCTGACCCCCAGGCAACCACTGATCTTTTTATTGTCTCCATAGTTTCTTCTTTTCCAGAATATCGTGTAGTTGGAATCACAGTATATAGCATTTTTCCAACTGGCTTTTTTTTTTTCATTTAGTAATATAGGTTAAGGTTCTTCCATGTTTTTTCATGAATTGATAGCTCATTTCTTTTTAGTGCTGAATAATATTTCATTGTCTGGATATATCACAGTTTATCCATTCATCTACTGAAGGACATCTCAGTTGCTTCCAAATGTTGGAAAATGTGAATTAAGCTGCAACTAACATCCATGTGTAGGTTTTTGCGTCGACATAAGTTTTCATCACATTTGAGAATACACCAAAAACACAATTGCCGTGTCACATGGTATGTTTTGTAAGAAACTGCCAAACTGTCTTCCAAAGTGGCTATAGCATTTTTCATTCCCACCATCAATGAGTGAGAGTTCCTGTTGCTTCACATCCTACAGTGTTTGGTTTTATCAGTGCTTTGGATGTTGGCCATTCCAATAGATTTCTGGTAATATTTCACTGTTTTTTAAATTTCCCTTTCCCTGATGAGGTATGATGCTGAGCATTAATCTCTTAATTTTTTATCCATTTTATTGGTTTTTAGCATGCTTGGTTATTAGTATTGACATTCCATTGCAAAATAATAATATTTTCCACACGGGGTCATTATGAAGAAAAAAAGAGAAAAGAATGGGATCATTTTAAGTACATGTCTTGGTTTATCCTCTTCGTTTCCTTATCTTGCTCAAGTTTGATAAAGCCAAAGCTAGAGGTCACTTTGATGGAAAGTTAGTGCCCAGGAATCTTTAAGTTTCCTGGAACAGTTGATTTCAAATAAGCAATGCCTTGGGAAAGTGGAGAAGGAAACAATCAACTTTGCCTGGGGAGGCAGAAGAAATGCTATGGTGCTTGGAATACAAGCTCTCCTCACCATCAAATCATGGGCATGTTCAAAAAGAAGGACTCTGAAGATAAACTGCTTAGAATTGAACCCCAGCTCCACACTTCATCAGATATGTGACTTTGGGCAAGTTACTCACCTCTCTGTGTCTTGGTTTTCGCATCTGAAAAATCAGGCTAAGAGCAGCCCAAATCTAGAAACAAGCCCCATGCCCATGAAAGAATGGATAAACAGACCATGATATATACACACCACACTGTGGAGAGTATTACTCAGTCATCAACAGGAATGAAGTATTGAGACATACAACATGGATGAACCTCAAAAACATTATGCTCCATAAGTAACCACAAGCAAAAGGTCACACATTGTATGATGCTCTTTATATGGAATATCCAGAGTAGTTAAAGCTATAGAGACCAAAAGCATATTGATAGTTCCCAGGAGGAGGGGGTATGAGGAGGGACCAGTTCACTGGTACAAGGTTTTCTGTTGGTGAAAATGTTCTGATGAAAACAAGACAGAAATGGGCATTGCACAACATTGCAAATGTACGAAAAGCCACTGAATTGTATGTTCCTAGATGGCTGATTTTATTTTACGTGAATTTCACCTCAATAAAAATACTCACTGGATATGTTAGACAGATTTGACATAGCTGAGTAGTAAATTAGTGAAATGGAAACTAGATCTCATTCAATTACCCAGGCTGTAACAGACAGACATGGTATGCAAGATAGTTAAAATACACAGAGTGACAGTGAGGTGGTCTAGAGTTCCAGAAAGAGATAAAAGATTTTGAAATGGGAAAAGGCATATTTGAAGGAAAAATAATTGAGAATTTTCTAGAAATGTTTGTTGAAAGAGTTCAATCCTCAGAACCAGGAAGACTAAAAAGTCCCAAGAAGAATAAATAAAAAGGAAATTCACACCAAGGCATAATCTAATAAAACTGTAGAATGCCTAAAGCAGAGAGAGGATCTTAAAAGCAACCAGAAAAAAACAAACAAACAAACAAACACCACTTCCAAGGTAGTGGCCATCAGACAGATGGTGAACATCTCAATGATAGTAGGACAAGACAAAAGATGGATAGGAAATATGCAATGTGCTGAAAGAAAAAGTGCTATCAGTGTAGACTTTCAAAGAAAGCAAAAAATACCTTTCAATAATTAAAGAAACATACTTTTATTTTTAGAGAAACAAAAATTGAGAGTTTTACCACCAACAGATCCTCGCCAAGGAAAAATCTAAAAGATTGACTTAGAGGGAAAAATCCTAGATATTAGTAAATGTTGGGTAAACCTAAATGTAGTGTGACTCAACAACACAATAAATTAATGTGTAAGTTGAATGATGAAATAAAAGGTATAACTAAAATACTTGCTAGCAGGATGCCTGAGTGGCTCAGTGGTTGGGCATCTGCCTTTGGCTCAGGTCATGATCCCCTGGGGTCCTGGGATGGAGTCCCACAGCAGGCTCCCTGTAGGGGAGTCCCTGCAAGCTTTCCTGCTTCTCCCTCTGCCTGTGTTTCTGCCTCTGTGTGTATGTATGTGTGTGTGTCTCATAAATAAATAAGTAAAATCTTAAAAAATAAAAAATAAGATACTCGGTAGCATTTAAGTTGTGGAGAAGGTGGCAAGCATTAAAATATTACAAGGTCTCCGATTGCCTGGGCAGGAAGATAAACATAGGAAGTGTGTTAAAATACCTAGAGTGCACACTCTGAGAAGACCACTAGCCAGCCCTTATAGCCACTGTCCTTTTCTTATATGATAACGAAACTGGTTTTCAGCTGGCTACATGACCATTTTTTTCAGCCTTTGAGGCTGCAGTGATTAATGTGTAGTGAGCTACATTTTTATTCTCAAATACAAGCTGCCCCTCTTTGTGGGAGGATCATACCTCCCATCCCAGTGACATCAGGAATCTGTGGTGCCCTTTCTCTGGGAGGATTCTCTCTCCACACTCTGCTGACGTCAGGCTTGGTCATGTGACTTGTTTAGTCAATGAACGGTCAGTGGCCATAAACTATGACTTTCAGAGCAGAGGCTTTCAAAGCCCTCATGAAGGTCCCTATCTCCTTTTTCTTTCTGCCACATTCTACAGCACTTCAGAAGGCACGGGTCCTTCGGCCTTGGTCAAGGATCAAGAGCATAAGCTGAAGTGGATGTGTAATATGAATGAGAACCAAATCTGCTTTAAAGCCACTTAAATTTTTGGAGTCGCTCCTTGCTATAACACAATGGCCTCAGGCGAGTGACATGGAAATTATTACCTAGAAATAAAGTGCTACCATCCCAGGAACAGTAACACCAAAGAAACCAAACCACCCCCAAACTTACAACATATGACATGGGCTTTCAGAAGAACAGAGTCTGGAGGGATGGCAGCCCACGTTACGTGGTAGCGGAACACTGAGTAAACGTGGTTGCCTGTGCTCACCTGAAAGCTAAGAAAGGAAGGTGCCCACCAACTGTAGGGGTTAAGGTGAAGAATGTGGGAAAACAGAATGAAATTCCTAACTCAGCCCAGATGACTAATAGACTGCAAGGTGACGATATCGGCAATCACAGGAGTAAACTCAAAATCAAAAGGACATAAGTTTTCAGATTAGAGGTTTTTAAGACTCCAGGTGTATGGCATAGGGACATCTCTAACACATAAAGACATGGGGAGGTTGAAAATGTGAGGGGGAAGAAGATAGACGAGGCCCACAAGAGCAAAGGAAAGCGGGTACAAATATCTACCTCCACATTTTTTGTACTGTATGGACACAGCTAGCGCATCTCAAACGAAGACAAATTTCAACGGGGAACAAAATCCTGCAATTCCAAGTCAAAACCAGAGGCCTTTCTCATGGGTTGAAATGTGCCTCTCTAAAATTTGTATGCTTAAGCCTTACCCCCAGGACCTCAGAATGTGACTGTACTTGAAGATAAAGCTTTTTAAAGAGGTATGTAAGGAAAAAGGAGGTCAAGAAGACGGGCTCTCATCTAATATGACTGGTGTCCTCATAAGACGCATCTTGGATACAAAAGGAGACACCAGGGAGGCCTGACCACAGAGGAAAGGCCATGCGAGGAGGCAGGGAGGAGGAGCCATCTCCAAACCGAGGAGGGAGAGGGGCCGTCAGAGACCAGTGCTGCTGACTGACACCTTGACGTTGGACTTCTAAGCCTCCAGAACTGTGAGAAACATAAATTTTCATTCTTTGAGGCATCCAGGCTACGACTTGGTCTGTGGTACCCAGTTTGCGGTACCTTGTTAGGAACCCTAGCCAACTAACAAAGCCTTCAATAATAGTAATTAATAGTGATAGCACCAAAAATGTTATACCCTAGATCATTTCAGGCCATTTCCTTTGGAGAATATGAAAGATCAAAAAAAAACAAAACAAAACAAAAAAAAAACAAGTGGCCATGTGCTCTGGGGAGACATCTTTTGGCAAGTGTCTCCTTACAAAGACACTTTTAATAATGTGCCTTGGCACAGAGGTAACCAGCATCATGCCCTGGGGCCGATCTCACCATTGTCCTCCTCTGTGGGCAGCCGAAGGGAGCCAAAGATCTAATGCTGTCCAAGGGAGTGCCATCTGGGAGGACATTTCTAAAGAAAACAGGGCGCTCTGGCTCCGAGATTTGCCATTCTGATCCAGTTTAATTGTTAACATTTATGAGGGAAGAAAGTCCTTTTTCTTTCACATCACATTGGGCTGGAGCCAAATGTGATTCTACATGCTGGTGGCGGTGGGTAATAGCAATATCATAATAATTGTTGTAGAGAACATTTCTCTCCTACCAGCTCTTGCTGAACATATTTAGATTCCAGAGATAGCATTAGGGGGTGAAAATATTTGTCCTTTAAAGACTTCCGTTTCAGGACTTCCACTGCTCACTGGCTTTATCATTTGCTATTCATACATGTTAATCAAACTGTTCACATGTTTTTATTTCTGCCTATAACTGGATTCATTTAGAAAACACTTCATATCATCTCCAAGCTAATTATTTCATTTAAAAAAAAAAAGGTTTCTTTTTTTTTTTTTTTTTTCTTTTCTCATCTCTCTTCTTTCAACATTGAGGTCATGTCTCTCATCTGAAACTTCAATGTGTGCTCGCTTTACGTTTCTATAAATTCATACATTGAGGGCATTTCATTTTGGTCCAGTGTTTTTCCCCCTGGGAAGAGAAAGTTGTATTTATACGCTCCTAATAAATGCAAGACTTTGTTCTGCTGATCTTGCCTTTCTTCTTAATCCCTCGGGGTGGTGGCTAGAAATCTGCGCAATCCTTGTTTAAAAAAAAAAGTAAAGAATGAAAGACAATATGATACAGTTGGTCTCTGTTGATTACTTAAGGAGTCTGGTGACTGTGAAAATCCTGATCAAAGGCAGGAGACAATAAAGCCAATATTGTGGGGGGAGAGGCTGTAGGGCAACAGGGTTTAAGAAAGAGTGACAGAGCTTTGCTAGCATTTCGAACTTCTTCTTATACCTTTTTCCTTCCCTTATTTCCTTCCTTCCTCTTGCTTTTCTATCATTCTGGGGATTTTTTGCATTTATTTTCTCCTTCTTTCTCCCTCCTTCCTTCCCTCCTTCCCTTCTTCCCTTCCTTCAAAGAAGGAAACTATTAAGTTCAATCATAAGTCAGAAATGATCGAATATCACCAATTTCATACACTTTGACCTGATGCAACAAACCAAATCCAAGATTTAAAACCTTTAATTTTTTAATATATATATATATATATATATATATATATATATATATATATCAAGAAAAGAGAGTAGCAGTGCAATATTATCTTAATAAAGTTTTTACCTTGAGAAGGCAACGCTGTTTAGGACCGAGAGCTAGGGCTGTGAACTTAACCAGGCCTGAAATGGAATCCCAGTTCTACAGCCCGCTCTTTGCAAAAAACCTTGCTCAAGTGTCTTTGTCTTTCTGAGCCTCATTTCCCTCATCTATGAAATGGGGCACATGGGATGTATAACAGTAATAACAGCAATGTAATAACAGGACTGTTCTGAGGGTTGATTAAGGTGAGTATAACAGGGCATGTCACCTTATAAAGTGACATGTTATTATGGCATGATACATATATATGTCTCACTATTTTATGGTGTGTTTAGGTGCTTTGGTGATTAGAAAAATGCAAATTAATTCAAAAGCTCTACTGAACACTTGTCGTCTTTGGCCAGTATATACAAGGTGATTGGAAAAGAATTGAACACATCGGGGAAATCTGTATCCCTTGATGACAAGCCAACATGTAGTAGGCACCAACTTGTACCTGCTTTGGCGTTTCACATGTCTTGAGAAAACTGTGAATTATTTTTCTGTCTCATTCAGCACAGCCCCAAGAAACCAATAAAGAGAGTTGGCTGAGAGCGGT
Organism: Vulpes vulpes; assembly: GCF_048418805.1. NCBI lineage: Eukaryota > Metazoa > Chordata > Mammalia > Carnivora > Canidae > Vulpes > Vulpes vulpes. The sequence continues at coordinate 44,932 of NW_027325844.1, forward strand.
GGGTTCCTCAGCCATGATCTGGCACCTTCTTCATAAATGATGGAAGAGGATACTTTCTTGCACCCTTTTCAGACCCTGTTGGAGGCAGATAAGGTAAAAGGATGAAACTTTGGCTTCCATTTTCAGACTCACATGGTAGACGAAGTTGACTTTGCAGGTGTCCCAAATTCAGTGGTAAGGCCACGTTCATTTAACCAAAAAAGTTAATCTACATAGCATCCACATAAAGGCACCAAATACCAACATGTGGTGATTGAACACGCAAGGGATTCCCCAATAGTTAATGTGTTTTGTGCCATATCACACAAATGGGGTTGTAGGCCATTGTGTGAATGTGTGTGTGTGTGTGTGTGTGTGTGAGAGAGAGAGAGAGAGAGAGAGAGAGAGAGAGAGAGAGAGAAAGAGAGAGAGAGAGAACATAGTGTCAGGAGTCATAAGTAAGGATATACTAAGAGATTTTCCCACAGCTCCAGGAAAATCTCATTTTCCAGAAGGGTAAAGATCCTCCTCATAGTCCAGAAGTTCTTTCATGAATGTATTCCAGGGTACTGAGTTGGGGGCTTTTCTGTTTCAATATTGACTTAATTCTGGAATAGCAGTGGCTGCCCAGGTCCTCAGATCACCATTGACATCTTACAGGGATACATCGAGAATCTCACAATCCTGAGGAAAAGAAGGAATTCATCGTGGCTGCCATTCCAAACATTGGCAGCAAGCACCATGCAGAGTTTAGGATGAATTGACGTGGGGCCGTACATGGAATTTTCACCCGATTGTAGAAATTATTGTTCCTTTACAACTTTGGTTTTAACTATGTGCAATTGTATAACTTGATTGTCAATAACATGCTTTTAAACATGTTTAATTATTTTCGACCTTTCATCTTCACAGTCAATAGCAACTGCCACTCTGCTGTAGGTGTCTGAATGACTTTGGAGTTTCAAAAGGAAGTCCACATGCTTGGGGAAGTTGGAACCCCTGTCCGAGGCTGGTTGACTGAGCTCCGCCTGCATCTGGATCATACTGTGCCTGAATTCATCAGCCACTCAAGCCTAACGTTTGCTCCTGGGGAACTTCGTGAAAGGTGTCCCACCCTTGCTGGAGCATCGTTCTCCAGAGCAGTGGGTCATTAATAAGCCCCCATCCCTCCTCTGACTGCTCAGGACACAGGTCATCTTCCACGGGACACATTAGTCACCACCAATGACACTGCACGATTTCCCTTAGTTTGACACGGAGACATGCCTCCTTAGGAAAATCATTAGTTTTTTAGAATGGTGACCCTATTAGAACAGAAAACCTGTCACATTGCAGCCCACAATCAGCAAGAACTGGGCAGGAAAAAAAATAACTAAGCCTGGGTCCTCCATGAATTCCTCCCATGAATGGCCTAGGCCAGGCCTGAGAAAATTCCAGAAAATAGAGCATGCTTCACTGGCTTCAGCAAGGGCCTCGCTATACCTGCCAGCAGAGCCCCCCTCCCAGCCGCCCTCTCCCTGTCTTTGTCCGGCTGCAGGCCCTGCTTCTTGAGGCCTCCGGATGCCACCGTTCCGGATGCCTCTCCTTGGCTCCAGCTGGAGGGAGAACGTAAACACACATGGCCTTCCACAGCCCTCGCCAGGATCCAGAAATATTTGGCCACGAGTGCTCTCTTATTTGTGGTTATTTCTTGCTTTTAATTTTGCAGCCGGCCCCAGACGCTGCCCACAAGAGGCTACTGCCTCCCAAGCTGACAGCTCTCAGTGAGGGTGAAAAATGTCAAAACTCAGCAGATCGTCTGCAGCAAGACAGGTCACCTCCTGAGAAGGCATACCGGGGCTCAGCCTCTTGGAGCAAACGTGTACACCCCAGAAGAGCTAGTCAGTCTGACCCACTGCCCCCCACACCACCTCTCCTGGGCGCCCCCAAGCTTCCTGCCTCTTTCCTCTCCACCCAAGGGCTCCTGGGTCCTTGCTTACTGCTGCCACTGTGTCAATCCTTTGGTTGTGGGTGCCCACCGTGTGACCCGCCTTCTGCCCAGGGGAGGGCCCCACGCTGACTGCGTGGGTTCCAAGTGCTGAGCCTGCCGAAGGAAGATTGTCTGACCACAATCCACCTGGCATCCATCAAAGACAAATAAACAAACTGTGCTTATCACCGAGCTGCCTGGTGTAGCCAAACTGTAAATTAGAACTGCAACGGCCTCCCCAGCAACATCACGTGGCCCCGGGGCGAGGCCTTAACGTCCAGTAGGTGTGGTTGAGCGTCACCCATCATGGCTTTAGCTTGGCTGTGAACTTTGTTTCACTTTGCCCTTGATGGTTGGAATATATACGTATGCACGCATGTGTGTGCTAACAACTATCCGCAAACAAGCCAGGATATACCCAGTGGTTGCCTTTGGGTGGTGACCGTGGGCCTGTGGGCACTTTTGCACTCTTGGTGCGGTTCTGTATTTTCCAAAGTTGACTGCCATGAGGACTTCATAATGTCTAGGATTCTTAGAAATGTGAACAGACCATTTCCTTGTGTGGTGTTTGAAAATCAAAAATCCTAACTTATGTAATGGGTGAGGGAAGGTAGGAAACAAGGTGAGCTTCGTTGTAAGGTAGGCGCGTTTCTGATTGTCAGGCCAGAGCACCCAGGCACTGAGGAGGGCACTTGATGGGCTGAGCACTGGCTATTAGACTATATGTTGGCAAATCGAACTCCAATTAAAAAAAAAAATTGCAAAAAAAAGTTGCTGCTCTAAGCAAACTTCCCTGAGCAGAGCCATCTTTTGAACCTGGGCTCTGTGTCCTGTCGTCCGCCTGCCTGAGAGCTGGCGAGCTCAGGCTTCCTGATGAGACGGAGCTGATCTTCCTGTGGAGACTGTGCTGATCTCCAGACCGAGGACGGATGGGAGTCAAGGGCTTTCTCCTACCTGCCTCCCACCAAACCCTTGCCAACTTTGCCCAAGGGAACAACCTCAGGACTCCCAGGGTGAAGGCCGAAGGGCCTTCAGTTATTTTTGGATACACCCTTTGGCCCTTCCTACATTTTCTGAGCAGTCTCAGAGGTGAGTGAGCTGGAATTAAGGTGCTTTATCACTTCATACGGTGCCTTACTCAAATTTATGAACCAGAGGACAGGCTCTTTGTCAATGTCTGTGTCCATTTGACCAAAACAATCCACCAATCCAGGGAGTCTCTGTGTACACAGTGCCTGACAGGGTTGACCGAAGAGCCAGGTTGCTTTGCGAATTGTGTAGACACAGTTCTCATCAAAGCATCAGCCATCTCTGTAGCAAAATAAGCCACGCCGACGGATAATGTATCGCAAGTATATCCAGGTGGTGGTGATAGCGTGAAACATTCACGGTTAATCTGATTGACTTGGCACTTGAATTGAGGCTGGAGATGGAAAGCCTATCCCGGGATACTCCGATCCCTCTACGTGAGCAAGGACAGCTGGAGTCCCATTCGAAACCCATGTTCAACCAAAGGGTTGATTTTATTATTATTATTTTTTAAGTTTGGTAGTTATTTTGGAGAATTTGCTCTAGTGACTTTGAGGAGGTTGGCGTTGAGCTCCGAGAAAGCAGAGCCTCCTTTCTTCTCTGCTGGCTTCTGAAATGACTCTGCCAAAAATTCTCACACACATACACTGCAGAGAGGTAATCACCAGAGAAGTCTGGAAGCCAGGAATCACGGGGCGAAATGCGAATCCGCAGGCCTTCAGCTGTGATGCGGCATTCTTAAATGCCTTAAATGCTGAAGTCATCTCGTATTTTCCAGAGGCCCTCAGATCTGCACGTCGATATATGAACTGGGAGGCTAATACATAGCTATTGATTTCTCTGAGGGGCGAGTGTCAATATTTACTATCCCAAGAGGGGGCAACTGATTGAGGCAAAACCAAAGTCACGGTGGCGACTGCCAAGGTCATGGCTGAGCAATAATCCTGCTCTTCACAATACAGGTCAACGTCTCTGCCTCCAAGTGGTGCCAGATAATATGGAGGGTGGAGATTTCAAATGGTCCTCTGGACGTTAACCATCTCCATCCCCTAGAAGCCAGGTGATGCGAAACTCAAGGTAACTGAGCGGATGTCTTCTATCACATAAGCTTTATCATATTAAAATCATCTGGGAGGATGGGGGCTTTTTCAAATTAATTGTTCCGGACTGCCTTCTCCAAAATTGTGATGCTTCCACGGCAGTGTGTGCCCCTGAGAAACATTGCCAGAATGCTGGCGATAGATCCTTTTTCTCAAGTATGAAGGGGTAAACCAGAAAGTTCAGAACACCTGGCTTCAAGATAAAGTCCATTCACATTAAGAAATGGACTATGGTGATTCCTAATCCCAGCTGTACATCGCGGTCTTACCTGTAGAGATTCTGATCCGAGTCCATTGATCTGTGCCAAGGCATAAATATCTGTGTTTTTGTAAAGTCCCGGTGGCTCTACTGTGAAGCCAGTACTGAGATCCATGTAAGATCCTCCAGCTACTTTTCCCATGACATTTCCTCCCCCACTACACACACCCCATATCCTAGTCCTGTGTTTGCACCTACCTCTTTATACTTTCTGTAAGGTTTTCCCTACTCATATCCGGACACTGAATCACCTAGTCTTCCTTCGAGCCACAGGTTATGGCCTCTTTTTCTTGTGTATGAAGCTTTCTCTGACGTGGACCCCACTCTTAAGTCAGATTTCACTTTTTCCCCCTCTCGCCACTCCTCTAGCAAACCACTCATCACACCAGGGCAATTGTAAGTTTACAAAAATCTCTTCCCCTGGTGGACAGTGGGCAAGAGATCACGCATGAATCCGCTGGGCATTGAAAACACACCCACCCTGTATTGCTTAGTAGCACAAATCATAGTAGTCGCTCTATGAATATCCATTGCAAAGATGGACAAGTTGTGAGTTCATGTTTCGGATTAGGGTGTTTCGTAAATTAAGGAAGAATTCTCACTATCATTTCTATATTTTGAGACAATTGGAGTATATTTTAAATGAGAAAAAAAATCCCAACATTTTAATTTGAGCCTCTTTGTGTACATAGACCTGGGCCAAATGTCCCCTCTGGCCTTACTCCCTATGGCATCCTCTTTGGGTTCAGTTGGAATAACTCACATCATTTCAGCCCTGAGCACCCCGTGTGCTCACACAGACTATAACCCTATTGCCTGACAGGGACAATGGCAGATTTGCATGCCCACAGAAGGTGGATGGAGATCACCCATGACTGTTTATGTTGGGTAAGGGGGTCCCTTTCTCCTGTTTCAGGCCTTTCCTCCAGGCTTGGCTATTCTCTCACTTCAGAGTCTTCCTTCTTTCTATTCGTTGTGTAACGGATTATTGAGTGCAAAAATTTTACATCATGAGTTAGTGTTGACATAAAATGTGTTACATGTACAGAGATGAAACAGATCGGCAGGCTCAAAACCACGTCAGCACCCAAATGTGCAGGATGGGTGTCTGTGGCTTAAAGAACATCCTGGAGACAACAGTGGGTCATCTTTTAAGAAACGCTGCATCACCAACACCTTGGTGGTATGGATGATAATTTTGTGTGGAAAATCCTAAATTTTAATGGAGCCGAATAGAAAAGTATTTAAGAAGATTCATACTTTTTGTATAGAAGCTTTAGGAACATCTTAACTCATGTGTTTCTATTATGATTTCCTTTTTTATGTACGTGCAAGAGTTACATTTGGTGAAAACGAGTCTCTATGTAAGAATTCTTTTGATATGTCTAAAAAATTCAAAGCTTTGGTCGTAATTTAATTTGCTATCTTCTTAGCAGTGCCAGTATAAAATAATAGTGCCTATATTAGTTTGCTAGGGCTGCTAACAAAGTACCCCAAGGGGGTGACTTCAACAACAGAAATTTATTTTCTCACAGTTCTGGAGGCTAAAAGTCCAAGATCAAGGTGTTGGCAGGGTTGGTTTCTTCTGAGGCCTCTCTCCTTATCTCGTAGAGGATGTCTTCTCCCTAAACCATGGTCTTCTTTCTGTACTTACCTATTTCTGAATCTCCTCTTCTTATAAGGACACCAGTTATGTTGGGTTAGGACCCACCCTAATGACCTCATTTTACCTCATTTAAAGATCTCATCTCCAAATGCATTTCATTTTGAGGTACTGTGGGTTAAGACTGCAATACAGAATTTTGAGGGAACACAATTCAGTCCATAACAGTGCCTGCTCTAAAGTCAATGGCTTCTTAGTTCAATAAAATTTTGAGTATAAACCACAGAGGATTGTAATGATATTAAATGAGTCCCTGGAGCATAGGAAGCTGTATCTGAGCCTTAGCTGTTTATTATTACCTACCTCACAGGGTGACTGAGAAAGCTAAATGAGATAGCACCCGCAAAGTACATAGCACAAAACCTAGCACATGGCAAGCACTCAGTCAGCATTGGCTACTGTGATCATTATTGGTTGGGAAATATTTTCATACAAGTAAAGAAAAGTTATCGAGAAAAAAAAATCACAGTATGCCTTAGAAATCAGAAATGATTTTTTTTAAATCGTTGATTTTGATGATGACATTGAAAAACCCTAGTGCACAATTAAGAAAGCAAAAGTTGGTAGTTATGACTTCAGACATAGTGCTTATAAGATGACTTTAATGTGCAAAAGGGTTTTGTAATTATCTAATTGTCTGGCACCACCTCAAGTCCTATTTTTTAACCCCTTTGTGTCGAGCCAAAGACATCTCCGGCAAGTATGACACACTGATGCAAAATGCATTAAGCTTTTACGGCACAGCCTCAAGACCACCAATAGCATCAAGAGATTAATAATTGGAGTAAGAAAGATAAATGTCTTTTATAAATAATTTAGCCTATCATTAGAAATTAGAAACTTGAGAGCCCTGATACTTGGGAGAGTAAACAGTAGCCTGCCTTTAATGGGCTATAATTTTAAATAGGAGGAGGATGTTGCCAGTTGTCACTTAGATCAGCTTAAAACACACTTCTCAATGAAAACCAACTCCCTCAAAATGAGGTCACCTAGTTGAGTCAAGTCTGAGATAAATAGAGATGAATATATTTCTGATCTGATTTAACAACTGATTCTGTTTATCGTCCTGAATAAGAAAATTGACTTCTTCTTTACAGATAAACTTGTGAAGTTTTTCAGCTTTTCACATATATTTTATCCTAAACTAGGTATCCCCTCACCAAGCCATACTTTTAGAATGCTTCATCAGTCCTCAACACTCAGAATTTTCCACTGAGTCTACCTTTATTCAGAGGTCCCAACAAATGCTAGAGCTTTCTAACATTATCAACCAATTTATTCTGTGCTAACACAAGAAAACTAGTGATTATGGTCCTAGGAACTTTGTTTATTTTATACCTGGCCTTAAGTGTGCAAAACACTCATATTTGCCATCAAATTCAAGGGAGTGGTTCAAAAGATTGAAATTTCCATCCAAGCAGGCAGGAGAGAAGGAGGAGGGTTTCCATTTATAAAAGAAGGGTATAGGTCTGTGGCGGAGACAAAGTTGTGTGCTTACCAGGCTCATTTCATGTTCTTCCTAAGCTCACAGCCAAGCTACATTTCCCAACCTTCCCTGCAGTTAGTGGGGCCATTTGACTGAGTCTTGGCCAGTGGAATGCATGACTCCATTGGGCCTAGCCCTAAAACTCCCCAAACCATCTTCTACTCTTTCATCTACCATCTGCCACCTGGGTGACAGTGCAAGCCTGGAGACCACAATGCTCAGGCCAACTTTGCGCTGATGGTAGAGCCATAGTCTAGAGGGAGCCTGGATCCCAAATGACTGCAGAGAATCGGCTTCCCCCATTAAGCCTTTACAGACCATATTACACTGTGATATGACTGAGAAACACACTTTTACTGTGTGAGGCCACTGAGATGCAAAGGTCATTTCTTACAGTAGCTACCCTTCCTTGCCTTGAATGCTCCAGGTATTAACCTTTCTGAGAGGCATATTACAAGGATCAACTTATTTGTTTGCTTTTCATTTATCCAACAAGTATTTGTTTCAAATCCACCATGCAAGAGTTACTCTGCTAGGTGGCAACTCATGAAGCACTCTGACAATAGTGGTTAAGGCCCTGGACTTTCAAAGCAAAATAGGAGTTTGGATTCTGGCTCTGTCACTTATTGGCCATGTGACCTTGAGCACCTTAATGAGCTTCTCTGTGCTTTAATTTTCTCACTTGTAAGATGAAGTAATAATAATATTGACCTCATAGGGTTGTCCTGAGAATTAAATGAACTAATCAGTGAGCATAAAACCTTAGCTCCTTATCTGGTATATATCTCAATAAAAGTCAATACCCTTGTTAAATCCAGACAAAGCTCCAATTTTCCAAATTAAACATGAAATAAATTATTATTAATAGTCAAATTACTAAATCTAGTCTACTTGAATGGCCACGAAGCTCAGATCAATGTTGCCTCTGAAAGGGACCGAAGGAGTGTGCTCATTAAAACAGATTCCCAGCACTCACTCACATTTGGACATGGAGGCACACCCTCTGGCAGCGCACATGGGGAAATCTCATTTTAGCAGAGGAAAAGTATAAAATTACTGGCAAGTTTATTTGCAGATTTGGAAGTAGAAAAGAGAAAGAAAATGGTAGTTGTAGGAAGGCTTCCTTCCCTCAGAGAGCCCTAATCATATGTTTTCTTGGCACTCTGAAGCTTTTCCAGGGGGGTGGGCCCATTGAATAAATACATGTTTCTCTTTACTTTTTCAAAACCCAGTAAGGCAAAGACATGTTTATTTAGTATTTTCCCATTTGTTTTCATAGCCAAAAGATATGTCTTCTGGGCAGGCAGTTCCTTGAGAAGATCCTGTTTACCCCATTCTGCCCCAGTCAAGAGTCTTTTTGGAAGAAAACACAAGATGCCATTTTAGAGGAAGGATTCGGTGGGCTGGCATTCAAAGACTCCATTAACCTAGAGTAAGAGCAAAAGAAAAAGACAGCACACAGCAAAACCCAACCCAACCAACTCTGGATAAACTGACTCCAGGCCCAGAAAAATGTCTTCTTAAAAAAGTTTATAGTATGGTGTTCCCCCACCACCACCCCGCCCAGGCCTGTTGCCCTGGGTTCCGTCATTGATAGCTAATGAACATGAACTTTTATGATGTGAGTAGGGGAATGGAAGGAAATGGAAGATTGTGATCAAACAGAAAGTTGATGACTCGCTTCAGGAGAGAAACAAAACCCACGCAGTTCAAATCATCTGCTCGCCTCCTCTGTGCCCCATGGATTTTACCAAATAGGAGCGTTAAGGCAGAGATACTGGGGCCTTAAAGATGGGAAGGCAGCTGCTCCCTCCCAAGCAAGCCAGGCAGATAGCTGAATCTGTTTTCTATGATCGACCCAACCCAAGGGATCGCATTGTCCCAGACACCAAAAAAAAAAAAAAAAAAAGAAAAAAGAAAAAAAAAAAAAAGGCCAGTGTGAACTTTATTTATTTATTTATTTATTTATTTATTTATTTATTTATTTTCAGTGTGAACTTTTAAAGCCTCCTGTTCAGCAGTTTGCATAGGACAGAGGACAGAGCCATTTGTGAGACAGGCACAGATTTGTGACTTGAACCTCAAAAACTGGAGAGAGATAGGAGCAGCCTGTCCTTGGCACTGCCCTGTAATGTGATGAGAGATGGTCAGCAAACATCTGTACCCTTGCTCTCTGGGACTGGGTGCAGATAAGGGCTCTCTGGGACTGGGTGCAGAGAAGGGCTGGCTACCCCTGGCAGCTTAGATCCTACAGTTTCTGAAAAGGTGTTTGAACATTCTTGGGTCAGCTTGACTAATCGTGTTTTCTTTATAATGGTTTTTTGCTTTAAGCAAGAGTGTATTGAAGAAGGAAGGTCCGTCACTTTAGCATTTGGAGTCAGAAAATTAGTCCAACAAGTGGAGTTAATTGATCACCTTCTTCTTTTTTTCCTCCCAAAGATTTTATTTATTCATTTGTGAAAGACACACAGAGAGAGGCAGAGACATAGGCAGAGGGAGAAGCAAGGGCCCCATGGGGAGCCCAAAGTGGGATTCGATCCCAGGACCTCGGGATCACGACCTGAGCCGAAGGCAGACACCCACCCACTGAGCCACTCAGGTGCCCCAACTGATCACCTTCTGAAACCTGTTTCAGCTGATGGGGTCTAGGATCTTGCTAGTGACCCCAA
>NW_027325845.1:0-54730 GCF_048418805.1 Vulpes vulpes
GGGAGGCTGGTGTTTCAACCACTGTGTGTTGCATGAGACATGTTGCTTTCAGGGGCGCCCAGGGGGCTCAGTTGAGCACCTGCCTTGGGCCCAGGGCATGCCCCCAGGTCCTGGATCGAGTCCTGCATCTGGCTCTCCACAGGGAGCCTGCTTCTCCTTCTGCCTGGGTCTCTGCCTCTCTCTCTGGGTCTCCCCTGAGTGAATAATAAAATCCTAAACAACCCCCAAGCATGTTGCTTCGCCATGGCTGAGCGTCAGTGCTGAAGGTGCCAGGAGCTCAGCGCTGCTCCTTGTCCTCCCGCTGACACCTGAGTGCGGGGAGCCCGATGCCGGGGCAACGGTGCGGCCGTGCTGCATGAGAGGCTCGGCTGGAAGCGGAGGCCTGGCCTCCTCACAGTGACCCCAGTGATGAGTGGTCAGCTTTCGGGGAGCTCACGTGCCTGCTGTTGGGTATTTTGGGGGGCACTTGCTGACCGGCGGTTCCCTGGCCAGTGCCTCTGTGGAGCAGGGAGGCCTTGGCCGCCCCTTCGTGCACACGTGGGCCAGACCACATCTACACTCTGCAACTAACCGCAGGCACCTTGCTCACAGGCACAGGTATTCTTTTCCCAACTTCAGTCCAGGATCTGAGGCCTACATAATTGTATTTTTCTTTAAGACTCTACTTATTTATTTGAGAGAGGTGGGACTGAGAGAGACAGAGGGGAGAGTGCTGGAGCCTGGGAGTGGGGAGGGGGGAGAGGGAAAGGGGGAAACAGAGCAGCCTCCCTGTGGAGCCTGGCAGGTAAAATAGCAAATACAATAGTCAGTAAACTTTTTTTTTCTTTTTTTGCTTTCTAAAAAATCTTTTCAGTTTACATGGCCCCTCCGTAGTGTCCTATACTCATATTTATTAAGTGTATACATAGTAAGTATATTGTAATGATTTTTTCCATATTAAGGAGTTAAGCTTCAGGCAAGATTTAATTAGGTGTGTATTTTCTTTTCAAGCTTCCAATTGCATTTTGATGAACTTACATATTCAATTATCATGTAACTGATTTGCAAAGTCTATATATTCTGTACCAGCTAGTGCAGACCCCTTGGTATTTCGCTGCTGTGTCATACTAGTGGAAAATGAAGTTGTGTAACTAGACACTGGTGACATACTTTCGTAGCTTATTAGCTTAGGGTAATTATCTGCATATTCTATTGCACATTGATTTGCAGTTGAAGGTGTTGCATTATGATATTTATGTGACGTGGCAACCAAATATAATTGAATTATCATAGTAAACTTTGACTTGCAATGAAAATGAACACATTTTTGAAAAACATTTCTATGACATGTAAACAACGTGTTCCCTTTTGATAACTACTGTTTTTCTCTTGTTCCTTTTTTATTATTTATTTATTTATTTATTTATTTATTTATTTATTTATTTGCTGCTTGCCATCGAAGGAAGTAGAAGTTTGTATTTGGCTTCTGTATTTCATATTTCATTCTAGATTTTATATGAATCTTTATTTTCTTATTTTATCTTTTTATTTATTTATGATAGTCACAGAGAGAGAGAGAGAGAGAGAGGCAGAGACGTAGGCAGAGGGAGAAGCAGGCTCCATGCACAAGGAGCCCGACGTGGGATTCGATCCCGGGTCTCCAGGATCGCGCCCTGGGCCAAAGGCAGGCGCCAAACCGCTGCGCCACCCAGGGATCCCTATATGAATCTTTAGAATTGAATTACTCACATCCACTCAATTCACATTATTTTCCTCCTTAGGATGATTATTTCCACACTTGGAGTCCAGGAAAGGCCTTCGATCAGGGTAAGAATCTATTTTAAATAAAAATCCTTACATGTTTATAATCACCATACTTTAAGTTGATATTTATTGTTTGTTAGATTCTTCCGATACTAAATAGGAGAGCTTAGATCATGGAAAGGTTCATACAACAATTATTTCATTACTAGAATATGTAGTCAGGAATAAACGAATTAGATGCCTTGATTATGTTAGGACGTCTTTCATATTTAGATACATATCTTATGTTGCCTGATCCGGGCTTCTGAGCTTCATCCTGCCCATTTTTATTAGCTGATACGAATCACTTCATCCAGTTCTCAAATACACTCAAGCGCATTCACTAAGAAATAGACTTATTTGTGCAAAATTTCAAAACAAATGCCTTTGCAGTCTGTGTTTCAGTTAATCAAAGCTTTCATTTAAAACAGCGCAGACTGGTAATTAGACTCAGTCGGGGTCTTAGTAAGACCCCAAAGAAGAAGTCGTGGATGAAACTGAAGTTCTCTCACCTCCACACATGGTTTGCCCTTGAGAAGGGAAAGCAGAAAAGATGCTTGGGAAAGGAAGATGCACATGAGAATAGAAACATCCAGCACAATGCAATCATAATGATAAGGACAATTAAGCACACTTGTTTGTGAAATTCTGCAGCATTAGGACCAGGGACTCTTTCTAGAGTCTAGTACAAAAGAATTTTCTACTTTACGTTAACTATGGTAAACCTTACAGAAGATAGGACTTCCTGAAGTGGGACCAATTAAAAATAGAAGTTTTTAAGTATGACTTGTAAGTTATTAAAGGAATCTTAGGGGTTTTGCTGTGTCTCCCAATTTTTGACTTCACATGCGCAAGGTCGGCTACAACAGCCAACCTCGCGTGAGACCAACCTGAGCGGCCCTAGCTAGGGACGCCCATCAACACTGATGTTGGTGTGCACTCTCAAAGAGTCGCTCACATCCAGTCCCCTCATTAATATTAGTTTCTCTCTGCTATACTTCACCCGATTTCACTAGTAATATCTAGAGTGTTTGTGGAATCTGCATTTTATACTTCTGAAAAGTATTTTTGATCTTGCTAACAATATGTAAACCAAGCCAAATGTACTAAAAGACAGGTAATAAAGAAATAATGAGATATAGACTGAGATACATTTGCAAACTTTCATGGGGAATGAATATTTATGATGGAATCATAAACCTTGGAAAACCAGAATTATCTATGAAATGGATCTTAACACTTAAATTGGCATACTGGATGCATCCAATTACAATAAAGATTGTTTGTGGTGTGTGTGTGTGCGTGCGTGTATGTGTGATAATTTGTTGAATTACTCTTTATCTCCTGTTTAAAAAAGAAAAAAAAAAAAAGAGGAAAGAAAAGATTGTTATAAGGAGGCTTCCAAACCCTGGTGAGATTGATTTACTTTAATTTTTTTTTAATTTTTTTTATTTATTTATGATAGTCACACAGAGAGAGAGAGGCAGAGACATAGGCAGAGGGAGAAGCAGGCTCCATGCACCGGGAGCCTGACGTGGGATTCGATCCCGGGTCTCCAGGATCGCGCCCTGGGCCAAAGGCAGGCGCCAAACTGCTGCGCCACCCAGGGATCCCTACTTTAATTTTTCAAAGATGATTTTAATCTACTAAGTCGTCAAAAATATCCTATTTATTGGGCAGAGAAAAGCTCCCAACATAATAATAGCTAATGGTTACAGGCGTTATTCTGAGTACTCAGTATATGAGTCCATTGAATCTCTGCAGTAACCCTGTCAAGTAGAGGAGGAAAGTGAGGCACTTAAGAGGCTTAAGCTCCTGCTCAAGTTCATAGTCCCACAAAGTGGCAGAGTCAGGATTTGGGTCCAGGCAACCTGACCCCTGAACCCAATTTCCTAACTAGGAAATAGCCCTACTTCCTGTGTGTCACTGCCACTCCCACGATAGCATTAAAATGAAATAATGACATCCTGCTGGTACTTTGACGTTTATGCTTTGAAAATGAGTATTTGCTTGAGTGAACATTAGAAATAGATCTAGTAGGTGTTTCTATATTTTAAAAGAATATTTTTTGGATTTTCAGGCCCAGGGTTCTGATTGATTGAACATGCATAGTTGATAAACATATATGGGGAAGTGGGTTTATTTTTTTTGTATCAAAAGAAAAAAAAAAGAAAAAGAAAAATGCAAAAAACTAGATTGATTGATATACATATATTTGTTTTGGTTTTGAGTCATATTAACCCACTGGTGGACCCTGGGTTACTCCCTGAGGGGTGAGACAAATTGTCCTCTTCTCATCTGTCTCTGACTAAGATAGATGGTGGGCATCATTTGGATAGAAGAGGCTTGAGATTTGCTGATTTGTAATGTTTCTTGTGTTTTTATGATGAAAGAATCTTGCTAAGTTCCATTTTCAAAATCTGAACTTTTGGACATAAAATAATTTATGACTTTTTAGAAGTATTTATAATTTTTAATATACTCTCATGGTATGTGGACATCCATATCTCATATCAATATCAGTTGATTTTCTCCAGTCTCTTGGGGACTATTTGCATATTTTTGAAAGAAATGAAAAAAATATTGCCTTAGCATAACGTTTTTTTAGCATAACATTTTTTAATGCCGATATTTACACCATTTTAACCATCCACAATGTGAATTATATCTTCCTTTTCTACAGAATGGCCCACGAAATATGCAGAAATTAAAATATTACTAATGGAAAAAATAATGTTTCATGACAAATGGTGCAATTTCTCATCACCAAACCATTTCTGCATATATGCATAAATATGGACAAGTGTACATACGTAAGCATATACATCATTTACACATGTGTAGACACACACGTCTTTGCCTCTATAAACTTTCTTCTATCTGACTAGGACCCAACTGATTGTTCATATATAGCTTATCTACCGTGTGGTTTACCTGTGAAGAGTTTTTCCTCTTCTGAGTTACTTTTCATAAATCACAATATATCAGCATTGTTTTGGTTTTTTTGTTTTTCCAGTAAAATGGTAAGAGTTTTAGGAAAATATAATAGTTTCAAATAAATTCAAGTACAACTGTTTCGGTGTGACAAAATCTGCTTTATAATAAAGGAAAGCATACTGAAGCCAAAAATAGACTTCTTTGTATTTCCCCACGTAGGATCTTCTGTGCCATTGCTTCTGTTCATTAGTGTGGCTAATCATGAGTTGACACAACAGAAATTGACTGAAAGAGAGTTTTAATGAGGACATGCATCTTCTTGAATATGACATGAAAATTTAATGTTTACTATGACAAATTTAGAGGGTAACTGCATGGATGAAACTATACAGTGGTGGCATGATCAAGATTTTAAACAATTTAATAAGCTTTAGATAGGCTGTAACTTTGAAAAAAATCACTTTTTGGGCACCTGGGTGGCTCAGTGCATTAGGGTCTGACCTAGGCTCAGATCATGATCCCAGGTCCTGGGATGGAGCCTTAGATCAGACTCCCCACTCAGCTGGGAGCCGCTGTCTCCCTCTGCCTGCCACCCCCCTGCTTATTATACTCTCTCTCTCAAATAAATGAGTATCTTTGTAAAAAAATAAAAAAGATATTTGAAAAAATCACTGTTTTCCTTTTCATTTCATTAACCCTGCCTTGTTTTAAGTCATGGACTTTTTTAAAAAGATTTTATTTATTCATGAGACACACAGAGAGAGAGAGAGGCAGAGACACAGGCAGAGGGAGAAGCAGGCTCCCTGCAGGAAGCCTGACACAGAACTCAATCCCGGGACGCCTGGGGTCATGACCTGGGCCTAAGGCAGACAGTCAACCGCTGAGCCAACCAGGGGCCCTGGCCATGGATTAATTTGGGTTTATAATGGGTAAGTATTGACATTTCTAGTAGGAATTCCTATCAGCTGTTTAGATAATCTGCAGGTGCTGAAGTGCTATATGTACAAGGAATACCTCCTATTGAAAAGTTCTCCTCCACAGGGTGTGATATGCAGGCCCCCAGGCGACGTGGTTGGGGGCAGCCAGGGCTCTGCCTGCCTCTCCCTGAACGTGCTGTGCCCCGGGGCCTCCCGTGGCAGTGGGTCAGTCAGCGGCCTAGTGATAACAAAGCTGCAGCTAAATGGATGCAGAGAGGTCACGGCAGGTCTGCTGGCAGCGCTGGTGTGTCCTGGTGGGTGTGCTGGGGACACCGCAGGGCTGGGCTGGCCGCTCCACCGGAGGCAGGTGCGCACTGGTTCTGAGGCGGGGGCTGCACCTGCAACGATGGTGGGGTCCCGGGCCGGGCTGAGCCGCCCCTCGCCTCTGTGGGGCCCCGGCTGACCCCGCCAGCCCCCCTCTGTGGCACAGGCCTTCCTACCAGCAGGCCCAGCCTGTGGGCCATGGCCATGACCACTGGCCGTGACCTCTGGCCACAGGGGAGGAGCTGAGCAGGCCCCTCTGAAGCCTGAGCTCCCCAGTGAGCAGAGCTTCTCAGTGCTCCCTGCCTCTGCTCATTCTCCAAACTGAAAAGGACCAGGGTTTGAGCACACACAGCCCTAACTTCTCTTTCCCTTCAAGCAACACGCGGCTGTAACTTCCCATGGATGACTTGGATCCCGGCTTGCTGGGGGGGGGGCTTATTAATTTTTTCCTGTCTTTAAAAGGTGGCCATGGTAGTGGCAGGGACAGTGGTCGGGGCTCTGCCTGCTTCACAGCAGAGGCACGGGCTCCCACAGCACTGCCCTGGGCCAGTGCTGGGCCTCCAGGCGCCTCTGCAGTGGGAAACCGGGGTTCTCCCAACTGAAGCTCAGTGAGGACATGTGCAAAGATAAGGAGATGATTGCAATATCTTCTAAAAACCCTTTCAACCATTCAAAATGTAAATTCTGACCCCTTATGTGATTTCAACGATCATCTGATCAACTCACAAGAAAGGATTTCGTATTTTTGTATCATTTTGAATGAATTACTTATGAGGTATTCAGATGAAACCAGCCATGTCAGTTTGCACCGTATATTAGTTAGACCATCCAGGGTAGCAACCTCGGCACTAGAAAACCTACAAAAAACAAAAAAAATAGCATTCATAGCATTCAGCTTAGAATTGAACGGCGCATGTTAATTTAGTCCACGTCAAGCTTAGTACACCAGAACTATCTAGGGTTTATACATGAGAAATGTATTTTTCCTTCCTATCCAATTCTGATTTCTTATACAAGAATGATATTTAATTTGTTTTATCCCACAATCTAGGAAAATAAATATAGGAATATTCCATAAAATGTAGGAATCAGAAATCTTACATTGTTCTCTTTTATGTCAGTGCTATTTCTTCCGTTGAGTAATAAATATTGTATAAAGGTTTGCATTTTCAATGTAAAAGATAAAATCAAGATTAACAATGCTTGGGACGCCTGGGTGGCTCAGCAGTTCAGTATCTGCCTTCAGCTCAGGGCGTGATCCTGGAGTCCCGGGATCGAGTCCCACGTCAGGCTCCCGGTGTGGAGCCTGCTTCTCCCTCTGCCTGTGTCTCTGCCTCTCTCTCTGAGTGTCTCTCATGAATAAATAAATAAATCTTTAAAAAAAAAAAGATTAACAATGCTTCATTTGGTGCGTATCACGGTAGCCTACATACATGTGTAGGAAGGCAAATTATATTTATTTCCTTTCAATGACCTTGTGTGTTACTAAATTGTGAATCAAATTTATAGAGCAAGAAGTTGATTAAATATGCTTCAAAGGTCTCATCAAATTCACGTGGGCAGTGTTTGTATGCATAGCCCCGTACCCTACCCGCTGCATCATCAACTCAGGGCATGGAGTCCTCTACTTTCTACTTTTCACAAACTCTCCAACAAATGCATCTGTCCTCTACCTGTTTTGAGCTTAAGTTAAAAAAAAAGTTACATGACTCCTTACTCTACCTTCTTTGTTCTTTTAACTCGATGCTCTATACATTGAATTATCTGTTATTTTGCTATATTTCTTACTACGTTTGACATATCTAATTAAAGGACTGAATAAATGCCTCAATGAGTAGAAGAATGGAATTTTGAGTGTGATTTTGCTTCCTTCAAATACAAGCAGATGAATTTGACTATTTGATACAATGCTGAGGAAGTTATGCTTTATTGTATTTAAGTTATAATTTACGTTTACTCTTTTGTTTATTGATAGTAACTTGGCTTCTCTATGGAGGAGCATCTTCCTAGCATTTTCAAATATGTTGTTTCATTTGACCTTCACACACAAAAAATCTTTCAAAGTTTTATTTAAGGGGAGTGAGGTTGTTGTTAATTGCAACATATGAACAAACAGAATAATTTGGATTTTGATTTGCTCACAAATACTGATAATGCAATTGAAATTAGAAGTCAGATTTCCTAGATATTGACCTCGATGTTTTCCAAGCTATAATGCAGCTTCTGTTAATTTACTAATGGTTTAAAAGCAAAGCAACCTATTTATTTAGCTCATTGTGTTAAAGCATAATTTTTAAGAGTCCAGAAAAAAGCTGTCATTTGTTGAATACTTACTACATACCATGAGAATTTAGCTTTTATCTCATTCAGTTCTCAATACCAACTTTAATCTTTCTTGCTTTTATTTTGCTCACATTTTTATTCCTTTCATTGCTCCCATTACAACGAGAAGGAAAATTGATGTTCAGTGAATGCAAATAATTTGCCTATGATCATGCGGCTATTTGGAGTAAGAACTAGAATTCATATATATCTCATTTGATTCCAAATTCTGAGGCTTCTCCAAATCATGACCTGGGTCGGATTTACACTGGGGACCTGGCTATTTTCATAATCATTCATTACAACTTCAAGTTAGACTTCTTAGGGAAGTTGCTGTTGCTACTAGGAAAAGGATGGAATTATTTCCACTTACTGTAACTTTGTATAAAATCATTTAATCAAATGCATTTAGCTTCTAATTTCTGATCTTTAAAATGAGAAGTCCTAAAAAAAAAAATAAAAATAAAAAAATAAAATGAGAAGTCTGTAGAGAATGCTTTCTAAACTTCCTATCTCCTGTTTTGTCTTTTTAGGGTTCTGCAAGCCCTGTGAATGGCAGGCTAGTGAATAGGTCTTTAATCATAAAGGTTGAAATGTTGTAACACTTAACTCTGCCAATAATTTTTATTTATATCATTTGAAACAGAGCAGTAGCTTGGCATTAGAAGGATGACTTTGATTTTTCAGGAGGACTTTGCAAAAGTAACATTTTAAAATAATATCTAGAGAAAACTTTGTTAGCAACTTAATTTATCAAATTTAGTTTGAAATAGTTTATCAACATCCATACAGTCAGCTGATCATCAGTTCATATGCATTAGATCTGTAGTATTTCACGATATTCTTACAGGTTTGATATGATTCAGTTTCATATGATTGGAAGAACAG
This sequence comes from Vulpes vulpes, assembly GCF_048418805.1. NCBI lineage: Eukaryota > Metazoa > Chordata > Mammalia > Carnivora > Canidae > Vulpes > Vulpes vulpes. The sequence continues at coordinate 9,171 of NW_027325845.1, forward strand.
GGCTTGCTCCTCCTTAACTTTGCAGCTACTCAGTCAGACAGTTAAGGGACTTGCCCAGAATTACATTAAAGAGCCTATAATGCTAACTATTTATATTAAGTAGTGCATCTGGAGCTAGGTTTTATGTCATTTATCACCTAGCCCTGTGCCTCTCACTATACTATACCCCCCACAATTCTTACCTGCTACTTTTAACCATCATCCTAAAGACAAGCTAATTAACGGCTGTACTGCAGTAGAGGCGGTTGTCTCCAGGTAAGGACAGAGCATTTAGAAATTAAAATAAATTGTAGTGCAAGGTGGGCAACAACATGCTTAAATTTTCAGACTTTAATGCAAGAAAGGAGGTAGCATTATTTTAGGAAATTTTGTGGGAATTTTCTTGAGAATCAAATAGTATAAAGTGAGTCTGCACTCTACTATTTATTAGTCTTTCTAACTTGGAAAAATTAATTAACCCAAAGCCAAAGGTAATGTTTGCAGGTAATTAACTAAAGCCCTGAGGGCTTTCAGGAGATAATTGATAAAGAAGCAAGAGGAGAGATGTAGGAAAACTAATAGGCTGTCATTTAGGGTCAAATATATATATATATTTCACACATTTAAAAATGTTTTTTTCAAGAGCACTTAAACTATGCACAGAAGCTTGTATTCTAAAATATCAATAATTCCTATCAAAAAAGAGACAAACAGACTCTTAACTATAGAGAACAAACTTATGGTTACTAGAGGGGAAGTGCAGGGGGTGGGAGAAATAGGTGAAGGGGATTAAGAGCACATTTAGGATGAGCACTGACTAATGTATGGAAGTGTTAAATCACTATATTATACACTTGAGGCTAGTATAACAGTTAACTATATGGGAATTTAAAAAAGAACTCCTATCAAAAAAGGAACTAAAGAACATATAGATTTCCACTTAGTTTTGACACACTATACTGTAAATTTTGTGTGGATTTTGAGCACTCTTAGTAAATGGAGGTCAGAACTGCACCTATGCACAAACTTCTATTCCCTACCCATTTTAAATTGAAAACATTAGGAAATAAAATAGAGATTATATATAACTGAAGAAATGAAAATTAAAAAAAAAAGACATATATAGTCAGCTAAGTGTCAGTCCTGGATTTAAATTATTTCTATTAAATGGTCTCTAATTACTAGATTTTAATCACTATTTTCTCTAATAAGGTAAAAGCCACTATTATGGGTTGAATTGTGTCCGCAAAAAAGATATATGTTGAAATCCTAGCCCCTCACACTTGTTTTTGTGACGTTATTTGAAAATAGAGTCTTTGTAGATATACGCAAATTAAGATGAGATGGTACCAATTTCGGGTAAACTGTAATCCAGTATGATTGGTGTGTTTATATAAAGAGGAACAAGAGGAACAAGGTGACAGATGGACATAACGGAGAAGGCCATGTGGCCACAATGGCGGAGAATAGTGTTAGGTTGCCACAAACCAAGGCACTCCCAGGATTCCAACAGTCTCAGAAGCTGGGAGAGAGCCATGGAATAGGGTCTCCTCCTGAGTATGCAAGAAAGTCCCAGGACCCATTCTTCTTGATGGCACACTTCAAGTTTCAGACAAGTGAGAGGAAAATTTCTGTTTACTTAAGTTGCCCACTTTGTAGTACTTTGTTATGGCAGCTCGAGGAAATCAATACAGTCAGTGTCATCAAAATGATGTTTAAATAATTCCTGTAGGGCCCCTGGGTGGCTCAGTCAGTTAAGCATTTGCCTTGTGCTCAGGTCATGATCTCAGGGTCCCAGGATCAAGCCCCCATCAGGCTCCTCCCTCAGCAGGGAACCTGCTTCTCCTTCTCCTTCAGCTCCTGCTCTCCTGCTTTCTATCTCAAAAAAAAAAGATAAAATTTTAAAAAATCCTATGATTACTAAATTGATTTCATTTCATAAACATAAGTGTTGTACAAATAGATATAATGTCTTTCTTTGATCTGAATATTAAAACTACTATATATTAATTATAATTTAAACTCATGAATTTTTGAGTATATAACATTTTATATCAAGTTTGTGTGTGTTAGATGGATATTCTTTTTTAAGCAGTGTCTGTTTTCTGGCTTCAGCACTCTGATTTTCTTTTAGAAAAACGTGCCTCACTCCACAGATTTTCATAGGTTGTTGTCCCCCAAAACCTGGAAGTACTTATGTGACCTACATCTGACTAAATAGAGATTCCCTGGCCCCTGTACTCAGCCAGTAGTTTAGGGATGAGAACATGGCCCAAATCAGGCCACTTAGATTTGGGGGATATGCAGGGTAATTTTTTTGTCATATTTATTTTTTGTCTCTTTACTTTTTGTCATATTTTGTCATATTATGTATTTCCACCTGCAAAAAGAAAAAAAGAGATTCTCTTTCCTATAGTTCCCTCACACATCCCCCAAATCTGAGTGGCCTGATTTGGATCATATTCTCATCCCTAAAATCTGGAAAATCATTTTTTTATGATAGTCGCACAGAGAGAGAGAGAGAGAGAGAGAGAGAGAGGCAGAGACACAGGCAGAGGGAGAAGCAGGTTCCATGCACTGGGAGCCTGATGTGGGATTCGATCCCGGGTCTCCAGGACCACACCCTGGGCCAAAGGCAGGTGCTAAACTGCTATGCCACCCAGGGATCCCCATATTGGTTTGTATTAGACTATAGAATGATATAAACAAAGTATGTCTCCATTACTGTGTTTAGGCTTAGCTGTATATTTTCAATGTAATGGATTATACTTGGTAGAGAAGGGCAAAAAAGCAAATGTAATTTAAAAGTAGATCCTTCTACTTAAGAAGTGTTGTATTTTAAAGGCCTTGTTTTGAAGGCATCACCACAAGTCTTTTGAGAGCCCATTGAATAACCATCTGAAATCATCTCAAATAACTGTATTAGCAAGAATATTTTAAAGTCATTTTTTGTATCTTCTTCTGCACCTGGCTTACAGTAGGACTGAAAATTATTTCTGGTTGAAGCTGGAGCTCAACACAGGACTCCAATAGGGATAAAAATAAAGAAATGAGGTCAAGGAAGACAAGTGGCATGCTTAAAGAAGAAACTCTCAAACCTTGGGTGCTTTCCACCTAATTTAGAACACAGTAGAAAAACAGATAAAGTCAACTGTGAAGCTGAACAATCGGCCCTAAATATCTAGGAATATTTGATATTTTGGTATATCATAAGCTATACAACAGTGAACTCAAATAATTGAGGTACTTTGTCTTATTAGGAATTGTCATGTATCAGTGGGTATCAGGAGGGTGATCCCGACTGAAATTTTTTTGACAAGATATGTTAAATTGTCTTTTTTAAATATTTAAAACATGAAGGTGAAAAACAGGATTATTTAATTGGGAGTTTCAACAGAAGGTCAAATACAATAATCTTTAATGATTTTATTTAAGCTGTGGTGAGGAATTTAATTCAGGTCTAACGTATAAGAGATGGGGGAAGGGGCAGTTATTAAGGTAGCTGCCTTCAACAGAGTTGGCTACATAGAATGATGTGGAGTTGCCGAGATCTGAGGAAAAAAAGTTGTATTTGCAGAAATGCACATGGTTAAAGACAGGATATCTAATCCATGGGGAAGAGAGTGAAGATTTGGCTTAAACTAGGAGAGATTCAATTCTAGAGCCAGGAACTAGGAAGAGTCTCATACAAAGGATTCTGGCAGAGAAAAAAGGATGGAGAACTAATAACCAGGACAAAGGAAATTACCACCTAGACCTCAGGGTCATAGAGCTTGGTGATATTGCATGAGAGACACGGCCAGGGGTGAGTTTGCAGAAGTAGGTGTAAATGGTGTCCACCTGAACCCCTCAGGAAGTATGTCCTATACAAACTTCTGTTGAGCTGGCTGGTAGGTGATATTTCTATTTTATACCCTAAGTTATATTTTTCATCATGTACATAATTTCATCTTCTAATCACAATACTTAAACCTGCCGGACTTCAGTCCAAACATGGAGTCACACTTAGGTGTCATGATAACCATACAGAAATAACAAAAGATGAAAGGCACAATATCAACACCCCAAACAAAAATCTACTGATATATTAGGTCTATATCATAGGGATTTATAATCTGTATTAAAAATGGCATTTTTTGGTCTTTTTTACATTAATCCCCAAGACTTTACTCATACTTGTATTTTTTTTTCTATTTAAAGATGATCTGTGCTGAACTTGACACTCAACCCTCTCTCACTCACTAATCACTAGTTTATTTTTTAACCTACACTGAATGGGTTCCTATGGAGTATTAAACTAATTTATGGAAACAGTATATTTTATCAATAGATAGATGTTAATTTGGAAATTAATACACTACTCAAAATATGCTTAAGTACAAATGTGCTTATTGATAAAATAATTGATTGATATATGAAGTTTCAAGATGTAAAAAGTCTTTATGGAGATAAATTACCTTTTTAGTCAAGTACCCTGACATTTTTTTTCACCCTGAAAACTACATTACTGTTGATTAGTTTAAAATATATACGCCTTTTCAAATAAATTCAGCATTGCGTTATATGCAGTATATTTAACGCCAATATTTTTCTAGCTACAGCATTATTAATTTAAGTTTAATTGAAATTCTCACCAGATTTAAATCTCACAGGCCATATTTTATCTTTATTAAAGAGTTTCCTATTGACAATGCACATGAGAGAGCTATAGTTTTATTTTTTTAATGAATTAATTTTCATTGGTGTTCAATTTACCGATATACAGAATAACACTCAGTGCTCCTCCCGTCAAGTGTCCCCCTCAGTGCCCATCACCCATTCCCCCCCACCTCCCGCCCTCCTCCTCTTCCACCACCCCTAGTTCATTTCCCAGAGTTAGGAGTCTTTATGTTCTGTCTCCCTTCCTGATATTTCCCACACATTTCTTCTCCCTTCCCTTCTATTCCCTTTCACTATTATTTATATTCCCCAAATGAATGAGACCATATAATGTTCGTCCTTCTCCGATTGACTTACTTCACTCAGCATAATACCCTCCAGTTCCATCCACGTTGAAGCAAATGGTGGGTATTTGTCGTTTCTAATGCCTGAGTAATATTCCATTGTATACAGAAACCACATCTTCTTTATCCATTCATCTTTAATTGGACACCGAGGCTCCTTCCACAGTTTGGCTATTGTGGACATTGCTGCTAGAAACATCGGGGTGCAAGTGTCCCAGCATTTCATTACATCTGAATCTTTGGGGTAAATCCCCAACAGTGCAATTGCTGGGTCCTAGGGCAGGTCTATTTTTAACTCTTTGAGGAACCTCCACACAGTTTTTCAGAGTGGATGCACCAGTTCACATTCCCACCAACAGGGTAAGAGGGTACCCTTTTCTCAGCATCCTCTCCAACATTTGTGGTTTCCTGCCTTGTTAATTTTCCCCGTTCACTGGTGTGAGGTGGTATCTCATTGAGGTTTTGATTTGTATTTCCCTGATGGCAAGTGATGCAGAGCATTTTCTCATGTGCATGTTGGCCATGTCCAGGTCTTCCTCTGTGAGATTCCTCTTCATGTCTTTTGCCCATTTCATGATTGGATTGTTTGTTTCTTTGGTGTTGAGTTAAATAAGTTCTTTATAAATTTTGGAAACTAGCCCTTTATCTGATAGGTCATTTGCAAATATCTTCTCTCATTCTGTAGGTTGTCTTCGAGTTTTGTTGACTGTATCCTTTGCTGTGCAAAAGCTCCTTATCTTGATGAAGTCCCAATAGTTCATTTTTGCTTTTGTTTCTTTTGCATTCGTGGATGTATCTTGCAATAAGTTACTGTGGCTGAGTTCAAAAGGGTGTTGCCTGTGTTCCCCTCTAGGATTTTGATGGAATCTTGTCTCACATTTAGATCTTTCATCCATTTTGAGTTTATCTTTGTGTATGGTGAAAGGGAGTGGTCCAGTTTCATTCTTCTGCATGTGGATGTCCAATTTTCCCAGCACCATATATTGAAGAGACTGTCTTTCTTCCAGTGGATGGTCTTTCCTCCTTTGTCGAATATTAGTTGACCATAAAGTTCAGGGTCCCCTTCTGGGTTCTCTTCCATTGATTGATGTGTCTGTTTTCGTGCCAGTCCCATTGATTGATTTTGTGCCAGTCCCACACTGTCTGATGAGCACAGCTTTGTAGTACAACCTGAAATCTGGCAGTGTTTTATTTAAACACATGTAGAAGTAAATTGAACGCAAATTTTGGCACAAAGAATGAGACAGGGAAATGGAAAATCCACCTATGTGGATTAGCATAATACTGTTTGAAGGGGATTATAATTTATTTTATTTTTTGAAGATTTTATTTATTCATTCAGGAGAGGCAAGAGAGAGAGAGAGAGAGAGAGAGGCAGAGGCGCAGGCAGAGGGAGAAGCCGGCTCCAGGCAGGGAGCCCCTGCCGGGCTCGATCCCGGGTCTCCAGGGTCACACCCCGGGCTGCAGGCGGCGCTAAACCGCTGGGCCCCCGGGCTGCCCTGAAGGAGATGAGCATCTAAAACCACAGCCCCTACGGACCCGTCGTGTTTCCTTTCTGGCTCCAAGAATCGTTTCATTTGTCAGCTGAGAAAGCTTTTCCTAGGCTGCTGCTGCAGGCTCCTCCGGGCCTTGGGGCGCCTGAACAGCCGCCCCGCGCGCTGGGGTGACCACCGGCTTCCGCCCCCCGCCCGCCAGGCTGGACGGCGCCTTCTGGGGCAGGGCAGGTGGGGCAGCAAGTTCTCCTCCTTTCCTCCTGCTCTCCTGGGCCTCTGTCCGAGCCGCCTTCGAGGGTCCCGGGGAGCCGGACGGCCAGTTAAGGGGGTCCTGGCAGGGAGACCCCCGGACGGCGAGCTCTTCCCCGCGCGGCCGCCCCCGCGAGAGCGGCTGGGCTGTGGAACGGCACGTGAACCCCACGTCTAGGCCTCGGCCGCACCGACCCAGATCTGCGTACAGGCAGAGGCTTCTGGCCGCAGGCAGGAAAGCGCCGGCTTCGAGCTTGCTTTCTACCGCACGTCAACGGCGAGCGCGGCTGCAGGCTTCGCGGGACCAGCTCCAGGCCCGGGGACGCCCGCCTGAGCGGAAGCAGCTCCGCTCCCACAGGCCTCGGGTGCTCCGGCGCCCGCTGGCTCTGAGGAGCGACTGCGCACGCGCAGGTGAGAGGCGGGCGGGAGGCCTTTGGGCGCCTGCAGTTGCCGGCACGTGCGCGGTGCGGCGGCGGGGACTCCCCGAGGGAGACCAGGGTTTCGGGGCGCATCCGAGAGTCCGGGCCGCCGAGCTGGAAGCCTGCCTGAAAACACCCCGCAAGGTGCGCTCTCCCGCCGCGGCCCTGCCCGGCCAGTGTCCGGGCGCCCTTGGCCGCACCGCGGAGGACGGCTCTCTGTGGAGGGCACGCGGGCTCCCGGGCCGCCGCCCCCCTCACCGGCGGGGCCTCCGCGAGGTACGTGCGCCCCCCAGGCCTGCCTTTCTGAGGGCGGGACGGGGGAAAGGAATCGGATGCGTCTTTGCAGCCCCGCGAGGAGAGGATTTTCATGCAATTTGATGACCGGATGTTCTGCGGGAGGTGGCGGAGGGTACAGCGATGGCGGTTTGTTTTTGGCGGAAGACTTTTAAAAAGTTCAGGCTAGAAGAATGAATCGAGACAGGGCATTCGTATTTAGATGGAATAAATTCACCTGCCAAATCCATCACATTAAAGAAAAAATGTGGGCAGCCCGGGTGGCTCACGGTTTAGCGTGGCCTGCAGCCCAGGGCCTGATCCTAGAGACTCGGGATCGAGTACCGCTTCGGGCCCCCTGCCTGGAGCCTGCTTCTGCCCCTGCCCCTGTCTCTGCTTCTGTCTCTGTGTGTCTCATGAATAACTAAATAAAATCCTTAAAAGAAAAAAAAAAAAAAACGTTAATGGTCTTTAGGGGAAGAGGAGGGAAAACTGAATTTCTGGCCAAACACCAGTTGGTCATTACTGCTGAGCTTTACCAGACAACTGTGTGTTCTGCTCTACCCTTGGTTTCAGTGCCCTCAAATACCATCACAAGTCAGGGGGTGGGCTGCAGCTCTGGGAGTGTCCCTAACAATTCCCCTGTCTTTTAGGAGTTTGATGTCTTTCAGGATTTTCCTTTTTGTCGTTTAAAGCCGCTCATGAGATGCAATGGGTGGTGGGTTAAGTGGGGAAGTCAGATTAGTGTGGCCAAATGTGGAGAAAATTCCTAAAGACAGGATGATCAACAACAAGAGAAGACACCTGGGTGACCAGTTGGTTAAGCGTTTGCCTTTGGCTCAGGTCATGATCCCAGGGTCCTGAAATGGAGCCCCGCGTCAGGCTCCTTGCTCAGTGGGGAGTCTGCTTCTCCCTCTCCTCCTGAGCTTGTGCTCTCTGTCACTGTCTCTGCGTCTCTCTCAAATAAATAAAAACCCTAAATAAAAACAGACAACAAACCACAATAGCAAGACCGGGTCCCAGAGATTATTTGAAAGAGCGGCACAAAAGTCTCATTTATCTGAAGGGTGTCTTATCAAATAATTTGAATTTGCTGTGGTCAGGGTCTGTGGAAGTCTTCATGGGATTATGGATTACACAGAACTGGAAGGGCCTTTAGGAAATAAAGTTGGTATTGTACTGGAATTAAAAGAAAAGGAGTTAAGAGTTAACAGGGTACGATAAGGGTCTGATTTTCATCTAGATTTCACCTTCCACTCCAAAAAGTCCAAAGCCAAAGTGGCAAAAGTAACTGAGTAAAGCACACATATGAGGAATGCCTTTGCTCAATTTTTCCCTTGTTTTTTAGGAAGACCAAAATGATCTTTTGTACTGCAAGGTACTAACACTTGATATAGATGAAAATCTACATAAACCAACATATCTGCCTGCAACAGGTAGGTACTATTTAAATGCCTTTTATGGAGAAAGGATAAGGTCTGAAGCTTGGCCATGTCTTTAGCGTCTTTCCCAATATCTAGGCTTTGCCATCCAGGAAAAATCCAGAGCAGTGTACTAAAAGTAATTGATTGCTCTACTGAGTGGTAACTTGAAAGTTTAGAGAGTTGGACTTCTGTGGTTATTGTTTGTATAAATAATGTGTTTTATGAACCATAGTGATATGTGATAAAATCTCATAAACACCTAACGATGTACTCAAATCACCTTAGATTAGGTAGTGGACTTTTAATCAAAGTTCTGCACATTTGCTTGTAGATTTCCTGGTTGATTTCTTAGAATCCTGGCAGCCTCTGAGCAACGGTTTTTTCTAAGACTCTGAGGCAGTAGTTATATCATTTAAGAATCCAATCAGTAGTTGTTGTTTTTTTAAAGATTTATTTTTATTTATTTATTTATTTATTTATTTATTTATTTATTTATTTATTTATGTTAAAGGGAGAGAGGCAGAGACGCAGGCAGAGGGAAAAGCAGGCTCCATGCCGGGAGCCCTACGTGGGACTCGATCCCGGGACTCCAGGATCGCGCCCTGGGCCAAAGGCGTGAAACCACTGAGCCACCCAGGGATCCCCTCCAATCTGTAGTTTTATCCTTATTCTGGATACATTTCCATTATAAACAGTTGATGGAAATACAGACACACACGTGTGTGTGTGCATATGCACACCCAGGTCCGTACATAAAAGCCATTATCCCTCAAACGTTTTTCATCTTATTCATAAGCCAACACTAAGTACTATTGAGGGACATATGGTTCTCTCAAAATCTATTAAGGAAAAATTTGGATTGAAGAGAAATAATTATCCATTAAATTCTCAAAAACATTCTCAGAGCACCTGGGTGGCTCAGTTGATCAAGTGTCTGACTCTTGGTATCAGCTCAAATCATGATCTTAGGGTCATGAGTTCAGGTTCTGCATTGGGCTCCATATAAATAATAATAAATATTATTAAAATAATAATAATAAAATAAAAGGAAATTATTAGGACATTTTCAAACTAGACTTTACCCTTAAGTGGAAAGAATGGAGAAATTTAATATGTCCAATTTTTATCGTTGTTTTTCCTCTGTTCTGTGCAAGAAAAACCAATAGAATTAATGTGGTATTGGTGTTACTTTCTTATTCTAGTTAGCTTACTTTAATAATATCACTTAATATTTCTTTTATACTAAGTTTCTGAGTTGTTCATGTACAATGAAGTATCTGTGTTGTGATTTCCTAGTTTCTTCATGGAATGAACTATTTTATTTCTGGATATCTGATCATATTTAAATGCCTTAAACTTTCCTGGTCAAAGAGTAACTTCTTTTCCCTGTAATATTCTGCAGAGGAATTAAGCAGATTCTCACAGGTTGAAATGTTTAAATATGTCTTCAGAACACTCATGGGAGAAACAGTAACTCTGTCACATTTTTAGCAACAAAACACTTAAAAGAAGTAGCTGTCCAACAAAAGTAAACCTGCTTGTGAAGTCCACTAGAGTTGATCCCATCCTAAATTACTTGGCTGCATTAGTACATTCGTATAAAAAAGAGCAAAACATAACAGGAAGGTAAGATAGCTGTGTCTGAAACACATGATATATATTAACAGACATCAGTTTCTAACTTGTGCTTTCAAATTATGAAAGGGAATTTGTTTGAGATGCTTTCGATCTCATTTTTGCAAAACTTAAGATAATTTTAGAATAGGTTAGATTTAGAATAGGGTTTTTTTCTTAGTTTGAAGAAATAGTTGAAAAAGTAAATAGGAATTGTGTGCCATGGCCCCTCCTCCGTCAACTGGGTCTCAGAAACAGCGTTCTGCTCTTCCTCTTGGCTTACGGAAACCAAATTTCTGTACTTGTGCTGCTAGGTGGACACTGTGGGTGGACAGGGTGGGACAGAAGGAACAGAACGCACAGACTTCTCTTTCCATTTCAGTTTTCTATCATCTATTGGCTATGAATGACCAAGCCTTGTTTCTGCCCACTTGCAGCCCCCTGAAATGAAGCTGTAAGAGAACACCACCCCCCACCCCACGCCAACATTCACAAATTGTTAGCTTCTGGGTCACATTAGAATGTTTTAATTTTTTTAATTTCAACTTTGCTTTTTTGTTCTTTGCTTGTTTTAAAGTAAACTTTGTATTCAAGTACTCATGATACTTGAATACAGAATGATACACAAATCAAAGTGTATTATATTAAACACACTTTATAAAATATTATATATTATTATATATTATTATTATTATGTAAAGTGTATTGTATTAATTGGAACTGATCACATCATGGGCAAAGTTGGCTGGGGCCTGAGTGGCAGTTACAAATTCCAACTGCTTCAGTCCTTGATGAACATTGGTTTAGTGAAAGGTGTTAAGACCAGGTTTTGCCAAATTCTATACCTATTCTCAGATTGTGGTATGTGCCTTTATTCTGTAATTACATTTAGGCTGCTTCAGATATCTTCATTACTCCAGTAATATAAAATTGTATAGTCACAGTCAGAATCTCCCAGTTCGTATTTCCTGCAAATTAATTGGCTACCTTCAAAAGCTGATGAACAGGATACCTCTTATTGATGGTAGTGTTGAGTATTGTGTGACTACTGAGTATAGCTCCTGCACCCCTCCCCACTTCTTTCTAATGCTGATTTTCATTCAGGTAATTTAATCTCTTTCATATGACCATATGCTTTCCTAATCCAATTACAGTAATCTTTTTTAAAAAATTGTATTTAAGTTCTAGTTAACATACATTTGCAATTTTAGTTTCAGGAGTAGAATTCAGTAATTCATCACTTACATACCACACCCAGTGCTCATCCTGACAAGTGTCCTCACCACCCATCTAGCCCATCCCCTGCTCATCTCCCTCCAGCAGCCTTCAGTTTGTTCTCTGTAGTTAGGTCTCTTATGGTTTGTTTCCTTCTCTCTTTTTCACCCTTTCCCCCTCTTTCCCATATGTTCATCTGTTTTGTTTCTTAAATTCCACATATGAGTATGAAATCACATAGTATTTGTCTTTTTCTTACTGACTTATTTCACTTAGCATAATATGCTCTAGCTCCATCCACATTGTTGCAAATGGCAAGATTACATTCTGAGTAATACTGCATTGTATATAAAAGAATGCGTATTCTGCTTTGGGATGAAATGTCCTGAATATATATACCTGTTAAGTCCATCTGGTCTAGTGTGTCATTCAAACACTTGTTACTGTCTTTGTTTTAAAATCTAGTTTGATATAAGTTTGGCAACTCTGGCTTTGTTTTGCCATCCATTAGCATGATAAGTGGTGCTCCATCTCCTTAGTTTCAATATGGGGGTGTCTTTAGGTCTAAAATGAGTCTCTTGTAGGTAGCATATAGATGTGCCTTTTTAAAAAATCTATTCAGATACCCTATGTCTTTTGATTGGAAATTTAGTCCATATACATTCACATTGCTTACTGAGGTGGACACTTGACGGGATGAGCACTGGGTGTTTTTCTGTATGTTGGTAAATTGAACACCAATAAAAATTAATTAAAAAAAAAAAGAAAGATATGAATTTCATGCCATTGTGTTACCTGTAAATTTGGTGTTTCTGGTGCTGTTCCTTTCTAGTCTTTGTTGCTTTTTTAAAAATATTTTTAATTTATTTATTCAGAGAGAGAGAGAGAGAGAGAGAGAGAGAGAGAGAGAGAGAGAGCGGCAGAGAGACAGAGACACAGGCAGAGGGAGAAGCAGGCTCCATGCAGGGAGCCCAACGTGGGACTGGATCCTGGATCTCCAGGATCACACCCCGGGCTGCAGGCAGTGCTAAACTGCTGGGCCACCGAGGCTGCCCGTGTTTGTTACTTCTGATCTTTTTTCTCCACTCAGTTCCTCTTAATATTTCTTGCAGGGCTCGCTTAGTATTCTATGAACTCCTTTAATTTGTGTTTGTCTGGGACACTCTTTTTCTCTCTTCCTATTCTAAATGACAGCCTTGCCGGATAAAATATTCGTGGCTGCATATTTTCCCCATTCAGCACAATTATGGTAATCTCATTCTTCTTGGCTGCTCATATTTTAGAAACAGGTATGATGCATTTCTGGTCAGTGAGCTATGAAGTGGAATATACTGGGAGCTCAGGGAAAACTTTGTCATAATTAAAGAGACACAAAAAGACAGCATTTTTACTGGATATCATTTTGTCACATATGGTGTAAGGTAGTTAACATAAGGATAAGCCTATATCCTGAATAATGCAATATAGAAAAATCGAAAGATCCTTGATGATGTTGTCGAGGCACTGAATTAAGCAACCCTGTAGCTGCCTAACTGCTGAATTTCTCATATGAAATGATCAATTTCTTAAGACATCAGCTAGTTGGTCAGGATTTTCTGTTTCTTGTAGCTGAAATCTTCCTCATTAATACAGTAGGGGAACAACTTCATTAGTGAATGATTTACAATTAAAAGGTTTATCAGGAAAAAAAAAAAAGGTTTACCAGGCTATGTAGAAAGGTTTTTATCTCAGCCTGTTTCGCAGAATAAATTATCCTAGAAAGGAGAGGGAAAATTGGGTGATGGTAGAAAGATAAAACAGGGTAAGGTTAAACAACAAAAGATGTGATAGTAGCTGCGACCAGGAGTCAGAATGTATTCTAACACATTCATTTAGTTTAAAAATGTCATATATATATATATATATATATATATATATATATATATATATATATTGCATATATATATCCTGAGTGTGTATACGTACATGTTTCCTCTAAGATTGTGCAGATAGTTCATATAGTTTGTGCTTCTGATGAATCTCGAGTACTTTCATGTTTCTTAAATTGCTAAACCTAAATTATTAATGTGTTTACTCAACAAAGTCTTCTTATCTACCATTTATTGAGCTTAGCTTCAATAAACTTTGAACATAAAGGTTTCTGTGAACTAAGCTTCTATTCTGAAACTGATTTATCATCTCAGTATAAGCAGGAACAAAGAATACTGGCTTAAATAAAAGGCAGGCGTGGATCCCCTCCTCTAGCCATCTCTCTCCCACCAGTGTGTCCCAGAGCCCTGAGATTGGGGCAAAGCTCTTTTTTTCTGGAGTGAGAACCCTCTCTGTCAGTTCCTTCTCAGTTGTTTGTGATCCACTAGCCTCTGGAAGGGGAAGGGCAACATGTGCAGACTTCCTATGTTACTTTCCAAGAGCTTCAGCCTTCTTGAAGGGTCAAGGAGAAGGATATTGTGGATCAAATAGACACAAATCCTGACTATATATTTAGAAATGCTCAGCATAGTTGGTTGAATTTAGAGGCAGAGTTTTTCATTGTGATCAGTTTCCTATTTCTTTGGAGGCAGGTATCTTACCTGTCCACCTGTCTGTCTATCCACCTATAGCTTCGTAGTTCAGCCTCTCTGGTATGTTCTATTCTGCCATTGAAAAGGAAACAGTTACATCATCACATCATTTGACAGGAACTTTATATTACAAGTTAGAAGTCATAAAGGAGGAACAGAAATGTTTTTTTAAGAAGAGTTAAATAAGTGGAAGATAACTTCTCTAAAGTCACATGTGCCAGAAAATAGACATAGGTGTTTAGAGTCCTGGGAAGAGTATAGGAGGAGGGGTAACATGTTGGCTAAACAGTGATGTGGCATTAGCCTAGACTAAGACTACTGACTGATCTACAGGCCAGATCCTTCCTGCTGCCTGGTTTGTTTTTTTAATGATTTTATTTACTTATTTATTCATGAGAGACATAGAGAGAGAGACAGAGACACAGGCAGAGGGAGAAGCAGGCCCCATGCAGGGAGCCTGACATGGGACTCAATCCCGGGTCTCCAGGATCATGCCCTGGCCTAAAGGCAGCACTAAACCGCTGAGCCACCCGGTCTGCCCTGCTGCCTGTTTTTGTATGGTACACAAGCTAAGGGAAGGTTTCAACATTTTAAAATGGTTGAAAAAATTAAAAGAATATTTTGTGATACATGAAAATTTTATAAAATTGAAACTTCCGGTTCCATACATGGTTTTATTGGCGTGGAACCATGCCCATTTATTTACATATTTTTTTTTTGTGACTGCTTTTGAGATAGGAAAGCAGAGTTGAACAGATATAATAGTCCTGAAACAAAGGCTTAAATATTTACTGTCTAGCCCTTTACAGAAAGTTTGCTAACCTCTGACCTAGACCACTGCTTCTCAACCCCAATAGGTTTGTAAATCATTTGAAGATTTTGTGAAAATGTATAGTTTCTGATTCAGTAGGTCAAGGGAGCCTAAGTGTGTGTATTTCTTTTTTTTTAAGATTTTATTTATTTATACATGAGAGACACAGAGAGGCAGAGACACAGACAGAGGAAGAAGCAGGCTCCATGCAGGGAGCCCGATGTGGGAATCGATCCGGACCTCCAGGCTCACCCCCTAGGCGGAAGGCAGGCGCTAAACCCCTGAGCCACCCAAGGATCCCAGTGTCTGTATTTCTAATGAACTGAGGACCACATAGTAAGTGGCGAAGCTCTAGTGCAGGACTAACACACTTATTGTTTAAAGAGCCAAGTAATAAATGGTTCACAGTCTGCAGTCTATCCAGTCCTTTTTTTTTTTTTACAACTATGTACATCTGCTGGGTCACATAGACATAGAGAATTTATAAAAGAGCAGGAGTGGCTGTGTTCCAATAAACATTTGCAGAAGTAGGCTCTGGGCTGGAATTGGCACGAAGATATACTTTAGCATTCATTGGCCTCAGCTGTTTAGTGTGGGTGTCTGTTAAGTAATAGACACAGTCCTACCCTCAACTTGCTTACTAGTTTTATAACATATCCCAGTAATGATGATAAAGACAGCAGTTAACTTGTATTGGATAATTATCATATGCCAGGCTCTATGTGAAGCCCTATGAGCCATCTCTTATTTAATTACCACAACAAATCCTAGGAAGCAGATACCATCATTATTCTTGCTTACAGATGACAATAGTGAGCTGAAGAAAAAAAAAAACTTAAAGCTGCCAACAGCAAATCAGTGGTGGGCCTAGGGTAAGGCATAACTTGTGATTATTGAATGACCGTTGGATTATTAGATGACTGGATCAAATGTGTACACTCATAGGAGTTCCACAAGCTGGAGAACCAAACTGTGACTATACTGGCGTCCTTCATTGTGAGGCCTGGTTCTCCAGGACCTGAACAGTAAACGATAAGACATCTCTTTAGAGGCAACATTAAATGTAGGTGTCAGAAACTGGATGTTTGACTCAGTCCAGAGCTTTCTTTTTCATGAAAGATTTAGTACCTTTACTGGATGTTTTTGAAGTTAAGGCTCATCGAGATCTCAGAAAGCACATTTTTCGTAGTTTTGGATTTTCCATGCTCTAAAAATGAAATTGCTTTACTTTATAATAACATGTTATTTTAGGCACCATATAAGTATGGCATTTTGCCTTCCTTGTGTACTTTGGAATTTTCAGTTATACAATAAATGTCCCTTCTAACCACAGTGACTGAAATTACATTTTCCCTTCCAAATTCTAGATTTTTTTTCCCTTCCTTCTTAGCTGCAATTACTAACGTAGAGAGTAGACCTTAATTCTGGCCTAGAATATAAGATTACTTTTATCTGTCTTTACACTGTTATTTCCATGTAAATTATTGTTTTTAGGTAAGATGCCTATCAGTATATCTACATTATAATAAATTAATAGGTCCCTGAGATCCAACATGTTAATAAAAATGCTTTGGAAAAAAACTTTCTGGAGTCTCAGACACAATGTCCTTGGACTATAGCTATCATATAAATATGAATAATTATGCCATTTTTTATAAATCACCTGTTGAAAAACTTTTATGTCATTGCTTTGATGAATAATAATAGGTTCCATTTTATGAACAGTCAGTGTAGGTACAGGGCAAGGAGGAATATGTCAACATTTTATAAGTATTAAGAATCAATAATCAGTAACCTCTTTCTCTGTGTGTGTCTGTGTCTCTTTGAGGCAGAGACAAAGGCAGAGGGAGAAGCAGGCTCCATGCAGGGAGCCCAATGTGGGACTCGATCCCGGGTCTCCAGGATCATGCCTTGGGCCAAAGGTAGATGCTCAACCACTGAGCCACCCGGGGATCCCATGAATAAAAAAAAAAAATCTTAAAAGGAAAAGCATCAATAACCTTAAATTTTTACGTGGGGAAGGAAGTTAAATATGACACTTAAAATGGAAATCACATACTCACAGATTATTAAAGCCAGAATTTAGGATGTTCTAATCTAGCCGTCTGTGTACACTCCTATTTTTCTATATAAGTCCCAATTGATTAAGTAAAATTCTTAAAGTCATTTGCTTCTTTAACACAAATATGTTAGTTTTTCCCCTGAATCTGGGAATATGTATTGGTTTCCTAGGGCTGTTATAATGAAGTACCATAAGCTGGTGGCTTAAAACAACAGAAATTTATTGTCTTGCAATTCTGGAGGTTCGAAGTCTGAAATCAATGTATTGGTAGGGCCACAGTCCTTCTGAAGGATCTGGGGCAGAATTCTTTGCCTCTTCATAGGTTCTGATGAAGGCCAGCAATTCTTAGCACTCTTTGGCTTGAGATATATATCACTCGAATCTCTGCCTCTGGCTTCATATGGTGCTTGTGATTCTGTGTCTTCACATTGCTGTCTTCTTAAAAGGATATCATTTGTTTTGGATTAGGGCTCTACTCTACTCCAGTATGATCTTAACTAATGATATCTGCAACAACTCTGTTTTCAAATAGGTCACATTTTGAGGTACTGGGTATTAGGACTTTACTACATCTTTCTTGGGTGAGGGATGGTACAGTGTACCCATAACCGAGTATGGGGATGTCAAGATATTATTGTTTTCCATGCAGATCTTACACTATAGGAAGAACACATATATAGAGATTTATGAAGATGCAGGTTGTAATATACAATATTCACAAAATGCTGTAAGTGTATTGCAGTGGGCAAAGCTACCTTTTCCCAAGTGAAATGGTAAAGGAAGGCTTTCAAAGGCAGGTGCCATTTGAACTAATCTTTGAGGGACATATAGGAGTTCATTGAGAAAAGGATGCCAGATGGGAGGACACATCGGCCAGAAAGTTTGGGGTCAAGGCATGGATTAAGTGTTTGTTTGCTGTGTTTATTACTAGCTACTCTTTATTGAGTATTAGTGTGTGTCATTTAATCAACAACAACCTTTTGATCCCAATTGTACAGATGGGAAAACTGAAATTTCAAAAAATAAAGTATTTGGTCTCCCGCTAACACATCTTGAAGGTGGTACTATTGAGATTAGAACCCAGGGAGCCTGATTACATAGTCTTTAATTTGCCATTGTGATAAAGACTACACTTTAGGGTATTTGGGAGTGCATATGGATAGTTAGACATAAGGCCAAAGAGATAGGTTAGAGACAAATTGTGAAGAGGTTGGTTTATCAATTGATTTGCTCAACAGAAAATTGTTGACTTACTAGAGTTTGAACTTTAAGGGCTATTGACATTTGAACAATTTCCAAAGCTGTAAGGACGGGTGTCAAATGGCCACATTCCTATGGAGTGTAGTGTAGTTTGGAGGCCCAGAGGCTAGAGAGGAGGTTACTGTCAGGGACCATTTTAGAATTAATGAAGGTTGGAATTAAACAGAGAATGGAACCGGAGGGGCGATAAAGTCAGAGATACTTGTGAGTCAAGGTAAGTGAGGTGTTGAACCTTAGTTATTGCCTCTGTTGTGTGGCCATTCCTGATCCTTTGGCTCAAGTGCTGAAAGTAGAGCTGTTTCCACTAATGTGTTTAAACACAATAATTTTAATTCATAAACCTAACTTTAGAAAGAGTCTAGTAAGTATGTGCCAATGTGATGGTTGTATTAGTACATATGAATGATTATATTAGAGAAGATATAAAAATGTCTTTAAAATTCCAAAGACTGAGTTAACATATTTTAAAACAAACTACATAAAAGTGGCAGAAAATATTTTGCCATGTGCTCTGATGTAATCTCATCTATCTGTATTTTTTTTAAAGATTTTATCTATTTATTCATGAGAGACGCACAGAGAGAGGCAGAGACATAGGCAGAGGGAGAAGCAGGCTCCCTAGGGGGAACCTGATGTGGAACTCCATCCTAGGACCCCAGGATCATGACCTGATCCAAAGTCAGATACTCAACTACTGAGCCACCCAGATGTCCCTCATCTATTCTTATTAAGTTGTAACTCCTTTAGGTTAAATTCATCCAAGTGTTATTGGAGGTATAGGCACACTTCAGCTTATTCAACTAAAGCCTGGTTATTGTAAAAAATCTATTATTTCTTAAAAATAGCTTAATTGATTACTGGGTTAATGTAATAACATTTTGCATTAATTTGAAAGCAAGGCATTATTTAAGGGTCCCAAGTTGTCTTTGTGTGCGACAGAGGTAACCAAAACCATGTCTCCCTGTTACTTATGGCCCTCATGAGCTGCCCAAACAATCATAAATATCCAGCAGGATATTTATGGGATTTCCTAAAAAGATATCAATTACCGGAGGAAAGTTTATTAAAACAAGCTGCATTTGTCTTAAGTGAATTTTCTCTTATTTTGAGGAATTATTTTATGCAGGTATCCGGTGCCACCACAGACAGTGCATTGTGACTTGCTCATCTTTAGTGACTTTTGGCTTGTCTGTGTATACTTGGCTGCTTTCTCCAAGTGTTGGCCAGGGCCTTCTGATATAACTGCCATTAATCAGGCAAAAGCAAATACAAACAATGTGAATCTTTTTCCACTTTTAGCCCGTAAGTTAAAAGTATAATATCATAAATTTAGGAAAAATTAGGCATAAACTGACATATTTATATACATGCTATGTCTCACTAAATGAAAATCTAGGCTAGAAATTCTTTTTTAAAAAGAATTCTTTTGAATTGATTGTATCTTGCACAATGAAAGCTGAAGTTACCTGAAAATGGCCTACATTCTTTCCCTAGTGTTCTTGTAGGCACCTGAACACACAAAAAAACCCCAACCCTAGATTGTGTGGAAATGTTATGTCTTCTAGTGGTTGATTTTCAACGTGATAACTTTGCATCATTGCAAGATTAAAAACATTTCCTGGAATGTTGATTTAGAATGTTGAGCACTAAATTAGAATTCAGTTTTAAAATTTGAAACATACAGTGCAATTAAGGGGTTTAAAATTCCTGTACTTCATCACTTGAAAGAGACCCTCCTTTTATAAATTAGAGTGTTTTGTAAAATAGCAGCCAAAGGACAGGGAGATGGAAAAGGAAAATAGAAAAACAGGAAGCATTATCCTTCTTTGTTCCGTTCGAAAACACACCCAAAAAGAATATTAAGTATAAGTAGTGAGGGAAAAAGCTGACTGTGCCAACTTACTAGCATTGATTAAGCAGTTCAAATGTGTTAATATAGTGATTTTCAGATTGCTGATAAAATATGTAACACAACAGGAGTAAAAAACCCACAACTGTATTCTCAGTATCCAAACTATTGCTGCCAACATGAAGAAAGACTGTGCATCATATAATATTCTGCTGGACTTAACTGTTGTTTAGGTCTGTGGGGATATATCGATACCTAGAACTATATGCCAGCCTATGAAGGTAAGATCAACTGTGAAGGGCTTCTTCCTTTGCTTAATAAAACTCCTGGAATCTAACAGGGAACCAACCTGGAATCAGATGGCTATGTGAGATTTGCAATGCCTTTTTCATAGTAAAGAATCTAAACACATCCAGAGAGTGATTATATAAATATGCAGTTCATATAGCTATATGGTCTACCCAGAGTTTCCTACAGTTTAAAAATGGTTTCGTAGATAAGAGGGATAGACCTAGAGTCCAGGACTAGAGCTAAAGCTGGAGCTGGAGTGCTTTCCAACACCACCCTGGGAAAAAGGACAGAAAGGGGTGGTTCTGCTTGGCCCATTCAGAGATTTACTTGATTAGGATTCAGTCTGGACTAGACCACCTCATCCTTTGACACTCTTAAGTTCTAATGTTATAATACGTGGCCTCAAATTATTCAGAATCAATGGGACATGGTCAGGGAACCCTTGCATTTCTGTCCCTCCTGTTCACCTGCTGTTCACTGTAGAGAGAATTCAGCATTTGCCCAGTGCCCTCCAGACAATAAAAAGTAGTGGACACAGCCAGATCCACACCAACCAGCTTATATCCTATTCTTATGGATTCTTAAGTGATGACACATTGATCAAGTTCATGAATATCACTGTTGCACGGAAACAGCAATACCTCTGATACCTGGTACGTTCTAAGAAAAAACATTTGTCATTTAACTTTTCAGAGTTAAAGTCATTGAGGTGGGGTTTTAAAAAAGAAAATTAGTACTGTTAGAATGTCTACATTATACAGCTTTACAAAGATACTTGATTTCTTTAATACAAATTTAGAGAAAAATTGTAAGTAATGGTGATGATGTGAATTAAAGAGGTAACAACAGTTCCCCGAACTGGAAGGCTTTTCCTGCTTGAACTAGAAGACTTTGTTCTTTTTTCTTTTTTAAGATTCTACTTATTTATTCATGAGAGACAGAGAGGCAGAGACATAGGCAGAGGGAGAAGCAGGCTACCTGTGGGGAACCCAATGTGGGACTCAATCCCGGGACCCTGGATCATGACCTGAGCCATTGAGCCCCCAAGGTGCCCCTGGAAGACTTTGTTTGTACGTGTCATATGGATTGTAGACAAGTGATCTGGAGGGCTCGAGTCTGAATCTGCTGCCCTAAATTTGGTAGTGAGTTTAGAATATTTGTTGAAAGCAGTTATTTAAAATGAGACAACATTTAGAAAGAGATATTAGAACTGTGATTAAAGTTTCTGGAAAAACCATGGAATAAGACAATATAAGGAACAGAATAAATAGTGGGGATTTGGAAAGATCTTTTCGAATCGATAACAAGTGGCAGAGAAAAATGAGTTACCAATTTTCCAGCTATGTGGAATGAAACTGCACTTTCTGGGATTCACATTTCATATCAGAATTGTTTAACTAGCAAAATGATGAAATGATTAAGTATAAAACCATGAAGTTAAAGTTCGAGCAAACTTTGGTCAGAGATGTTTCTGGAATGAGCCTTCACTTTCGTAGTTGTTTCTGTTCTGTTGGTCAGTGATGAAATGTGCTCTAATCAGCCTAGTAAATTATCCACAAAGGAGGGTTTACTTTGGTGGTTTGAAGGTATCTCCTTTCAGAGCTGTGATGCACGGAACAGCACATCCCTTAACAGCTCATTTCCTCAGGGATACTAAGCAAGAGCCACACCCAGGAAAAGAGAAAAGTAATGTCAAATGACTATGTAAATATACATATTTCGTTTATATGGTTACTTATAAAATAATGTGTTCTTCGGATGTCAAATTGCTGTATCAGCAGAGTTAACTCCTCAGAATAGGTTGGACAGCAGGAAGAGACTACAGTGAATGGAGAAATTCACTAACTTACTGTGTCTGAGTAAAATGAATATATATCTTTGAGGGACATCATTTCCAATTTTAAAATAAAAACAGAGAAGCCTAATCTAATGTGATTTGACTAGCCCATATTTTTTAAGTTTAGTAATACCAATTCCTGGAATTTTGAAATTATTAATACATTAATAAACAAAATATTTTAGAAGGTTTTTTGGTCAAAGTTGTATTATATGATAGGCTTTATTTTCCTTGGCATATTATGAAAAAGTCAACGAATAGCTCTGACCAACTGTGTACTTATACTTACTGGTAAATATTTATTAACTAGCTCTGGAAATGGGGTTAGAGAAGTCCTGATTCATAGCATTTGACAATTAACATGATGTAAATACTCCTACATGGGGCCAGTTTCAGACTACCCCTGGGATGTCAATTGGCTTGAAAACCTCTTGAAAGCTTATTAATTAGTTCTTACAATGCATAATGACTCTGCTCCAGCATATTGGCCAAGGATGAATTTATAAAAACTGTAAAATGATCTTCACAGCTTAAGAGTTTGTCAAATCAGTTCTCTAATGTGGATGTGGAACCTCAAATATTCTGTCTTATGATCCTCCAAATACCTCTAGAAAAAATGAAAACATAATAGGGATAAGAATGGGAAAATTCTGCTATATTTGCTATATTTAGAATCTTACACCAAATATATTGGAAAGGTGTCTTAAATGGAATGAATAGTTCCTTAAGCCTTTGAGATACATAAATGTGTCTCTGAAAATAAAGATTTTAGTATATTTGTAGCATGTTGTTGGAAGTATAATATCAATAAATGGCCATGAATAAATAGATGATTTACTGCCATCACTAAACCTTTTCCTTATATTACTTTTTAATTTATATTCTTGGATTGTGTCTTCTTTGGTATCCCTTTCCCCTCAAATTAGTTTCTATGCATCAGTGTCAATTTATTTCACCAAAACAAATATCCCTACAAAAAATCTTTATCCGCTAGACTGTTTACAGTGTATAACTAAGTTATTTTATTCCCCCCTCCTTCCCACCATTCTTTAAATTAAAAGAATTAGAAGGATGTTGCTAATCCTGTGCCAGAGTTTGGGAATTATATGAAAAATAACCTCTGAATAATCCCACCTTACCTGGAAATATTAATAATCAGGGAAAAGAGATTTAGTTGTTTAATCTGCCAGAATGAAAAGTTACAAGTAAAAGCTTCTTAACTTTATTCATTCCTTTCAGCATCTCAGGCCTGGGACTCAGAAGGTCTATGTGGATTAAATTCATTGCTGCTTGAGAATATTTTTAATTGGCAGCTGATAAGGAGTGCTTTCAAATAAATTTATTCTAACGTGGTCCTTGGGTGTGATCTTTTCTTTTTAGGAATAGCCAAGAAATAGATTTACGAAAGAACATAATCCAGTAATCTTTACTGAGTTGTCATCCTTTTTTAAAGGGCTTATATGAGCACTGGGGGTTATATGCAACTGTGAATTATTAAAAACTACATATGAAACTAATGATGTACTATATATATTGGCAAATTGAAGTTAAGTAAAAATAGATAGATAGATAGATAGATGATAGATAGATAGATAGATAGATAGATAATAGATAGATAGATAGATAGACTTATAGTTTTTAACTTGCCTAGTCCTCTCTCATATGTTCTTGTTTGCTCAAATACAGGAGAAACATAATGGCAATGCTCTAGAACAATGAAGAAGAAATGAGGTTCTAAAAAGAGTGATTGGATCAGAGAAAACTTAGAAAATGATATTTCTCTTTCCTTGGCTTTAAGAAGTCTAGGTACTCAGATAGGTAAAGCAAGTGGAGGGCATTGATTTTTTTAAATTTATTTTGTAAAGCCCTGGGGACTCTCCCTTTCCCAAGAACTTAAGGCTCCAGAAGGGTTGCTTTTAACCACACCATGCATAATAATTTTTCCTTCTGCCTCCAAAGAAATTCTTAATCCATGCTCTTCCTAATCCTTCTGCATTGGTTGTTTGTCAGTTAGAAACATTGACAGGTCTCATTAGTGAGTAGATATTCAAATAATACATTTGTTCTAAAGAGAAAAACAAACATATACATGTTACAGAGGTCACAAGTCACAGAATGTACTGTTTGGAAATTTGCATTCACTTTTTCTATATATATAAAGATTAAACTCTGATTCTTTAGGGAACTGTTTTTCAAATTACCCTATTAAAATAAAGCACCTCTGTATCTGTAGCTACTTTGGTGGAAAAAAAAAAAGCTTTTGCCTCTTGGTGGATGTTAGAAGGAGATCAAGATGTACCTACAATGTAAATTTGTTAAAAAGAAGGTAGGGTAAGTTGATATACTAAACTACTAAGTACTCTCCCTACCGTGAAACCTTTGAACCTATATTTTCTCCTGGACACAAACTTCCTGAGAACTTTCTTATCTTTGAAGGCTCAAGGACAGGTGTAAAATGAGCTTATCCTTTTTACTTGAATTGAATATCTTGGGCACTTAAAACTATAATCTCTATAGTCTAAACCCTTCCCACCAAAACAAGCAGTAAACCAACAAACTGCCCATCCAGGGAGATTACTAATCTGGTGGCTGATAGGTTATGTGATTTTGTTGCCTTTAATTTTCTTCCCAGATTTCCTTCTGTAGCATCCCTCTTTATTCTGTAAAGCCTTTTGAATTTCTGCTTCTCTCTGAAGTATCATCAATTAATGAAATATTATGTAAGTTGGTAACAATTTGATCCTCTCTACTCATATTAGCATTAAGCAACAAGATTCCTGAAGATGGAAAGACTTCCTTTGTCCTCCCTTTAAGATATATATATGACATCAAAACTACTTGTGTCTTCCACTTCTCCACCCCCTGATCACCAGGAATATGGGGAAAATGTAGACAAAGGACACTCATTTCTAAGAGATTGCTAGTTCCTGATCTGAGCCTTTGCAGACTTCAAAAGAGAAAATACTATAATTGAGAATATTCTTTTAAAGAAGAATGTGTCGGGATCCCTGGGTGGCGCAGTGGTTCGGCGCCTGCCTTTGGCCCAGGGCGTGATCCTGGAGACCTGGGATCGAATCTCACGCCTGGTTCCCGGTGCATGGAGCCTGCTTCTCCCTCTGTCTGTGTCTCTGACTCTCTCTCTCTCTCTCTCTCTCTCTCTCTCTCTCTGTGTAACTATCATAAATAAAGAAAAAAATATTTAAAAAAATAAAGAAGAATGTCTCTTTTCTAGGCTTACCAATAATGGAGATTAAATAATAGAGAAGCAAAGGTAATTCTAAGAAGAATGGTGGAATGATAGGAAACAGAAAAAAGAAAGGCAAAGAAATAGTTGCCTTTGTTCTATGGATTTGCTTAAATAATTTACAGCTCTGCCCCCAGACTCCTCTCTGATGCTATCAGAGCTAGCAACAGAGCTAGCCTAGGTAGCTATAGGCAGATCAATAATGAAACTCTATTGAAAAACCTCAGAAAGTAATGGGCAAAACCAAACCAAAATTACCCAAACATTTAATCAAGTGAATTTCTCTCAATTTTTGTTCTGAGTAACTATGTCATTACTTAAACAGTGTATTTCTTTGTATCGTTAGTGTATGTTTGATTGCATCTCTCCATTGACTTTAATCTTCAAATATGGTGTTTCTTTAATTTAAAAGGGTTTCAATATTCCCATCCCTTTATTATCAACAGACTTGCTGCTGGGAGAGATGAAATGTTGCCCTAGAAACACTCAAAACATCAATTTCCCTGGAGCAATATCTCACGAATCTCAGCACTCAAATCACAATGTATTTAGTTAGAGCTTGCTCAGTGAGTACTTGAGGGTTGACTAAATGACTATTAAACTTCCCAGAGCAATCAAAGTAAAAGCTCCAAAGCAGCAGATCACCCATGTTGGAAGACAGCTCCTTCCATTCAGAGATCAGTTTTGTCAAGACCACCTAGAAGACACACAATTACCATTTACTGAGGGTAACTGCAGAATAGTAATCCCATATGTACCATGGATATAACCTATATATAATTTCCTGATATTTCCTAAATGTGGCATTTGGTGAAAACATAGGTAAGTATCCAGGTGTACATATGCATGTGCTTGTGTCTGTGTGTTCTCCTTGTGTAGAATCTCTTTGATTTGCTTACCCTCTCACTTGATGACTACCTACCTTTCTTCTCTTGATTACCAACTCTCTTGGTAGAAGTTTGGCAATTTAGTTTGTGTATCTTGAGGAATGCAGAGAGAACAGATCTAAGGACTTGAGACATATTTCCGAAGTGTTTGATTTCATCAGGACCAGCATAAGATTAGGTGTTTGTAATACAGATTGACTCATGGATTAGATCATCTTCTGACAGAAAGAAAGTGGTAAGAAAGTTATAGCTTCAAGATATGCCTGCAAACTAACACATCTGCTCATAAATCATAGTTTCTGGGAGAAGGAAGACCAAAACAAAAGTAAAACAAAAGACATAACACTGTCAACAGCAACAGAAAATAAAAATTTGATTCATAAACCAAGAGTCAGAGATTTTGCAGGATACCAGTAAAATTCCCCTGAGTTACCAAGGGAAATGCTATTTCACCAGTTTTGAAATGACTTTCCACTAGACCATTGACAAGTACTTCCAATGCCGGCTTCCAGTCTAGCTTAGTGGAACATATTACTCTTCTGTGAAGGTTTGAGGGACTGTGTACGGCACTGCTGTTAATATTCACATTTCATGCGTGAAACTGGGGTATGAAGGGGTAATCTGTTTCTCTGGACTTGCACAGCTTTCTGAAGCAAGAATATCCAGAGGAATTACAGAAGTATGACTATATTGAAGCCTATTTTAAAAATTGTATACTATTTTGAAACATAAGTTAATTGAAAATTTGGGCTGTTCTCAATTATAATTTAACTTGAATGTCTGAAAATAATTCATAAGTAGCCTTTACTTTCTATCATTGAGGTTTCCATGTAAGATATGTTTTATTTATAACATGCTATACCTTATTTTTTTACATGGTTACTAACCGTGCACCTTTTGAAATAGTTATGATTTTAAAAATGATAATTCTGAAAGGTCTATTTCTATGCCTTCTATGCCTAGGAAAATATTTGAATACTCTTGCTGTATCATTTAATTTTGTATTGACTCCAGCTGCTGGTTGCAATCTATTTTCTTCCAGCCAGTGGTCATGAAGATGCCTGTCTAAGGTGTCTCAAATCCATATTTTATTTAAGATGTATGCTTTCAAAGGTGATCATCCACTTTAAAAATAAGAAACACCAAAAATAAATAAAGATACTCAGTCCTTTATTCCATTGAATATTCAAGCTAGAGGGAGTGTGTGAGGTCCTGCAGTCAGGGCTCCTCATCTTCTCTTTTTTAAAGATAAGGTTGCTAAGCCTAGTGAGATGGTGCAGCTTGCCAAGGCCACACAGCTAGTAAAGGAGGAGCCAGCACTGGAGCCCACATCTCTTGGCTTGCAGTTGAGACCTTCCCCACTGTATTTCAAGGAGACCATATTTAGCAAAGATTAAAATGCTGAAATTTTGTCTCCACATCTGTATTTTTCAGTAAATCAATCTTGGACATGAATCATACTCACCATTTCCAGTGTTTATCTAAAAAGTCCTAGAGCTCTGAAAATTTTGGGGTTTACCTTTCATTAGCTATAGTGAAAATAGTGGGACTGGAAAGATCCAGTCCCACCTCCTGTCCTGAATATACTGTTCCTCTCTGATATATTAGGTTTGCAGCTGCTTTTTGAGCCTCTCTCTCGAACACCATCCTCTTTACCTTATTGAAAAGTTATTGGGAATTTGGGAATCAACTGAAATATTTCAGTTTACAACAATGTAATTTAATGTTCACCATTCAAAATCAGAAACATAATGATACTCACTTATAGTCTGCCTTCCCTCTGGCTATTATTAATAATTTAAATAATGTTAAGATAGTGTTTCAAAGGAACATTTCAATTTTCACCATATGTGCTTAGGGGGATCCCTGGGTGGCTCAGCGATTGAGCATCTACCTTCAGCCCAGGGTGTGATCCTGGAGACCTGGGATCGAGTCCTGCGTCGGGCTTCCTGTGTGGAGCCTGCTTCTGCCTCTGCCTGTGTCTCTGCCTCTGTCTTCCTCTCTGTCTCTCATGAATAAATCAATTTAAAAAAAGAAAGAAAGAAATGCCTGATTCGAGGGATTTTGCTTTTTCAACCAGTAGGAAGTGCATTAACTGAAGTATTTGTATCTGCTTTACTTCCCTTGAGGACCAGAATAATAGTAATCACATTTTTCCTGAGTGCTTACAAACTGCCAGTTCTGGGAATAAACACTTTATGTGCATCATCTTATTGAATTCTTATGGCTACCTTGTGAGATGGTTATTATGGACTCCATTTTACAGATGAAGTAACTGAGGCTAAGGAATTAAGATCACAAAGTTGATAAATGGCAGAACTGTGGAAAAATCCAAGCAGTCTCAATTCAGGTCCCAGCTCTGTTGCAGAATATATAACCCTCTGGGGAGGGGACAGCTTCCTAGTCCCAACATTATTTGGTTGCCTCTGTGATCATGGCAGACCTCCGGGAGGGGGTAATGATCAGGTTGAGACTGAAGAAACATCATGGAATAGTGGTTGAAACCCTGGGCTCTAGACAAACAGTGTGCAGAGGCTGGCATCCCTGCTTTGCTGCCTACCAGGCTTTAGTTACCCTGTGTCTATAGTGAGGAAAATATTACTACACATATCTGTAGGTCTGCTGTGAGCACGGGACAAGGTAATCCATGGAAACTATTTTACACAATGCTGGGCATGTAACACACACTCAGGAAAACTTAGCTATACTTACACTTGACTGATAACAAAACAAATGAATTCCTCACCCATTGTCCATATCTCCAAACCATAAAAATACCCCATGAAAAAGGAAGATCTGAAGAGGGTCTGGGGCCTCTGGGTGAGAGCTTTCATTCTTCTTTGAATAGCTCAGATGTCATGAAGGCTTTCTCACATGAAAGTGAAGCAGCCAGGCAGCAGTTACGATATGAAAACAAGTGAAAACAGGACAAAGCATCAACCGGACATGGCCCTAACCTTGGAAAAGTCGAAGAAGAGACTATGTAGCCAGGGATACTGTGAACAGAGGTGCACACGGGTATTACAAAGTGCACTGCTGTTGGGAGTGAGGCATGGGGTCTTGGGTAGAGACTAAGGAAGTACTATATGATAGCATCCTGGAGGTGATAAAGCCCTTGTTATGTGAAACACATGAGGCAGACCTGTTGTTGAGTCAAAGAAGCTGTTCTCTGCACCTAGGATATTTAATATGGCAGTTTCTGGGATAGGAGTTGCAAAATAAACGCACAGATCTTTCCTAGCACCAATGAAGGTTTTTGGCTAAAGCATAGAATGGGATGGGAGTGGTTGGGCAGGGTAAAAACCTAGTGTGAAGAGTCCTAAAGAATGTGGTTTAAGTATGGTTTAGATTCAAGGTAATTAGCAAACTATCAGAGGTTCAAAGAAGAGTTTATGGTCTGTGTTTCTCTTTCTCCCTCTTTCCCTCTGTCTCCCCCTCCCTCTACCCCACCACACTTCCTGGATTCTCTATCTGGAATACCTCTCTATCCCTCCCCTCCCCATTCCCCTCCTGTTTGCTTAAACTAACTCCTGCAGTATTCAGGTCTCAGTTTTAGGTCTTTCTGAAAAAGCCATCCCTGACCATAGACTGGGTTAGGTCTTTTCCTGTGTGTACTACTAATGTCCTCCTCTTACCCCTGTGAAGTTTGTTTTCTTCATGTAGTGCTTTGTAACAAATCACCACAAATGTAGCAGCTTAAAACAACAAAATTTCTTTTCTCACAGTTTCTGTGCCTTAGGTATCCTGGACACTCTGCTCAGTAACTAAGGCTAACATCAGGATGTTGGCCAGCTGTGTCTTCATCTGGAGACTTGACCAGGGAAAATTAGGCTTCCAGGCTTCCTTAGCTTGTTGGAAGAATTTGTTTCCTTGCAGCTGTAGAACTGAGGTTCCTATTTCTTTAATAGCTGTAGGCTGGGACCTACTCTCAACTCAAGTCCTTACCATGTGGCCCTCTACAACACGGTAGTGTGGCACTTCAGGGCCAGCAGGGAATCTGCTACAATAGGAGCTTATGTAACATTAAATAATCATGGAAGTGACTTTCCCATCATATTCACAAATTCTGCCCATACTTAAGCGGGAGGGGATCATACTGTGTGTATATACCAAGGGTAGGGGATCTAGGGAGTCATCTCAAAATTCTGCCATTTTTGCTTTATGACTGAGACATCAGTCATCTCAAAATATCCTTTATCATATTGCATTATAATTGCCAAATTGCTGAGATCCGTGAAGTACTATCTCTTGGTGGACCTGGCTTGTGCTTTGCATAGTGCTTGGCAGATATCGGACTCTCACTAGATACTTGCTCAGTGACTTAATAAATGTTGACAGTTGAGTTTGGATGGTAGAAACCATGAAGGTCAAAAGAGAAAAAAAACCTTAATAACCAATACGTTCAGTAGAGTCTTAGGTGAAAAAATGTTTCTGAATGGCAATGAAGGACAGAGAAATTTTGAACTAAATCTGGAATCCTCAGAATCTATTAATGAGGTGTTATGGAGCAAGAATTTTCTGTTCCCTAGTAGGTTATTCTAGGTGGGTTAAAATCAACTTGACATGAGACAGATTAATAAAAGGAAATAAAATTTAATTTCCTACATATGGAAAATCCACACATTCGGAAATACCAAAGATAGTCAGGCAAGGGAGGTATATATATGTCATTCTGAACTAAGAAAAAAGAGATAGGGATCTGGTACTTCAAAGGGAAGGAATGCAATTCTCAGGAAGACGTAAGTGGATTGATGTTTGGTAAACTGTTGTTTACCACTCAGAAACAATGGGACAGAAAGGACTTTGATCAAACAGGCCCTGCTATATTCTTTCCTCTCTACCGTATCTAGTTTGTAGTGTACTGTAGTTAGCTCTGATGATAGCTCTCTTCCTGTAGCAGGGTGTCTATCTAAAGTATTTTTAGTCAGTTGTGGGGGAGATGAACTTTTCCTGAATCTTCTACGTTTTGATTGCATTTGAACTCAAAGAAGCTATCCATCCTGGGGTGGTCTGCCTTTTGGCCCCTAAGAGGATGGTAGCAGCATTGTGGTGATGGGTAAACTTGACACTGTATTTTTGGAGGTGGTGATTGAGTGATACTAGTCAACATGGTTTGGTTGATTATGATGCATGGGGTGTTGAATAAGTAAGAATGAACAGTTCCCACTAATTTGCTGATGTGTGGGAGGCCGTCCATGATAATCATTGCTTAAAAAAATATTTCAGCTTCTCCTCTGATCGAGACACAAGGATAAATACTATTGAAGAGTATCAGGGCTGAACCAAGAAAATATAGGAAATTTAAAGCAGGGAATTCGTTTACTCAGTGATGGGAATGCTGAGAAGACAAAGAAGGGACCGTGAGACTAACCAGAGATCAGTAGCCCCAGGAAGCCTCTACCATGTAGGGTTCTAGGTCATTCTAGGGAGGAGGTGATCACATAGGAGTTTGAAGGCCAGGGTTATGGAATTCACATGATAAAGGAAAACAAAACACAAAAAAGAGTCAATACTTATAATGTGCCTACCAAGTAAGAAAAAGACAACTAACGAAATAGAAAAGTAAGCAAAGGTATTAGCAATTCACACAGTAAAATAAGATAATATAGTTCAGTTTTCATAAAGCAAGACATTAAACAACAGTCCTCCATGGATGATTTTTGAAATGGAGGGAAATGTGAAAGGTTTCATAAATGGCTGGCTTCTTACATTGGTTACTGGAAGGGAGGAGTGTGGAGCGTGGGACGCAGGACTAGGGAGCGGGAAAATAAAAGAAAAAGGATTACACAAGAAAAGTTTAAAGAACACATTCAGCATATACATGGTCCCATTCACGAAAAATAATTGACATATATGTCTATGTATAGGTCTGTGTATATACTACTTCCACCGCTCCCACCCAAGTCCAAACATCAGCTCTTCTCCTGGATTCCCTTTAGAATCTTCTTTCTCATTTCCCTCTTCCATGCTTGCCTTCATGCAGCACTCTGCACACAGTCAGAGTGATTATTTGAAAAGCTAAATCAGATCCTTCTCTGATGAGTACTGCATGATAGTACTCTCTGAGTACATGATAGTACATGGTAGTTCATGATAGTACTTTCCATCTCACTCAGAGTAGAATGTGGCCCCTGTAGCTTCTCTAACCTCAGGTCATTCTCTCCCTTCCCTCAGGACACTCCAGCTACACTTGTCTTCACTATTCCTCGGATGTGCTGAATGCCATGTCACCTCACAACTTTCGTGCTTTTGCAATCCCCTTTGCCATCTCCATCTTCCTGCCTTCTCCTCCATACTTCTGCTTAAATGTCACTTCTTTAAAAAGGATTTTCCTGACAACGCTACCCAAAATAACATCTCTGATACTAATAACCTTCTTTACTTTTCTTTTAGCATCTATTACTACCTGGCATATGACTAGAATATAAACATCTTGAGGACATAGGCTTTGTGTCCCATGGCACACAGTAGGCACTCAAAAACCATTTGCTGAATGAATGAATAAATGGGGATATTTGGGCAAGGATAGTCACCAAAATATTAACAATTATAGGTTTCAGGTGCTTTTTGTTTCTTCTTTATAATCTTCCCTATTGCTTGAGTAGCAAAATTCTTAAACATTATTTTTCAAAAAAAAAAAAAAAAAAACACGTTATTTTTCCTCAGCGACAGATCAGAGGATTTGGCTTGTTAATAGGAGTCTCTGATGGTTTAGATGAAGAACTATTAAGGAAAAATGAGCTTATTACATTTCCTCTTAGAAACCCAAGATTATTAATAATCTCTGCAGCTTTCATTTTCCCGCAGGACCTCAAGATGTTATGTAGCTATGGCTTTATTTTCTAGACATGGGTAGGAAGTCATATATTCAGGGTCCTAGTTCCTATGCTAGTATATGAGCCTTGCATCTTCCTGCTTATTGTAGTGGAGATAAATGTATCTTGTCTGTGTCAAAAACCAAATCACTAGTGTTTGCTGTAGTACTTAAGATAAAGGACATTGATGTTTCTTACATGTGTTTCTTTACTTTGGTTATTAATTGGTTAATATAATTGGCTGCTTCCAAATTTGGAGCATAAATATTTACAATTGTTAGATCTTCTTGTTGTATAGACCCTGTAAGTATGATATAGTGCTCCTTTTCATCTCTTCGTACAGTCTTTGGTTTAAAATCTAATTTATTGGGAGCCCCGGCGGTACAGTGGTTTAGCGCTGCCTGCAGCCTGGGGTGTGATCCTGGAGACCTGGGATGGAGTCCCACGTCAGGCTTCCTGCGTGGCGCCTGCTTCTCCCTCTGTCTGTGTCTCTGCCTCTCTCTCTCTCTCTCTCTCTCTCTGAGTAAATAAATAGATAAATCTTAAAAATAAATAAATAAAATCTAATTTATCTGATACGAAGATTGATACCCCAGCTTTCTTTTGAGATCCATTTGCATGATACATGTTTCTTCACCCCCTCATTTTCAGTCTACAGATAGATTTAGGTGTAAAATGAGTCTCTCTTAAAGAGCTTATGGATGGTCTTGCTTTTTTTTTTAATCTAATCTGGATACCCTGTATCTTTTAACTGGAGCATGTAGCCCATTCATGTTTAGAGTAACTATTGAAAGATATGAATTTAGTGCCATTGTATTACCTGTACAATCCCTGTTTCTGCGGATTATCTCCATTTCTTTGTGGTCTGTGTTACTCTTGGTATCTCTTTGCTTACAGAATCCCCCTTAATATTACTTTCAGGGCTGGCTTTGTGGTCACATATTCTTTCAGTTTCTATCTGTCTTGGAAGCTCTTCACCTCTCTATCCATTCTGAATGACAACCTTGCTGGATTCAGTATTCTTGGCTGCATGTTTTTCTCATTTAGTATACTGAATATATCATGCCAGCCCGTTCTGGCCTGCCAGGTCTCTGTGGAGAAGTCTGTTGTCAGTCTGATATTTCTCCCTCTGTATGTTGGGAATCTCTTTCTGGACCTGCTTTCAGGATTTTCCCTTTATCTCTGAAATTTTCAAGCTTCATTATTCTATGTCAGGGTATTGATCTATTTTTATTGATTTTAGGAGGGGTCCTCCCTACCTTTTGGATATGAATGCCTGTTTCCTTCCCCAGATTAGGAAAGTTCTCAGTTATGTTTGTCTCAAATATATCCCCTGCCTCCCCCTCATTCCCGTGCTCTGTGCCTTCAGGAATTCCAGTAATTCAGATTTTTGTTTTTTTAAATAGTATTATTTATGCCCATGAGGAACCTCTTTTCATGGGCTATTAGTTGTTTTTCTCTCTTTTCCTCAGCTTCCTTTCTTCCATCAACTTGTCTTCTATGTCACTTTTTCTCTCTTCTGCCTTATTTACTCTAGCTGTTAGAGCATCCAGTTTAGACTGCATCTCAGAGTATTTTAAATTTTGGCCTGATTAGATCTCATTTCTGCAGTAAGAGAATCTTTAGAGTCTTTTATGCTTTTTTGAAGTCCAGCTAGTCACTTTATAATTGTTATCCTGAATTCCATCTGACATTTTCTTAAATTCATATCCATTAGATCTGTGGCAGAGAATATTCTCTCCTGTTATTTCTTTTGTTGTGATTTCCTCCTTCTAGTCATTTTTCCAGTGAAGAATGGCTGTATGAGTCAACAGAACTAAAATTTTCAACAACGACCCAAGCAAAATACACACTAGAAGAATCTGAAGAGGTTAGGAACCAGGAAAGAAACAAAACACAAAGAAACACACACACACACACACACACACACACACACACACCAAAAAAAAAAAAAAAAAAGAAAAGAAAAGAAAAGAAAAAAGGGGAGGAGAGAATATAACCTCAGAGCGGACAAAACAGGATGATCCACTTAGTCCTGAGTGTATTTTGGTCTATATGTTAGAAGATCCTAAATTCTAAAGTTATAAAGAAAACAAATATATATATATATTATAAAAATATATTTATTATATATATTACATATATTTTATAAAAACGAAATTGAATAGAGTCAAAGGAAGCCAAAAATGAAAAACATATCTGTAACATGTAATTGTAAAATATGAAAGTTAAAAAAAGATTTAAAAAGAAAAAGTGGATTAAAAAAACTAGTTGAAATGGGAAAAAAAAAACACAGGAAAAATTTGAACTGAAAGACGAACAAACCATAAGAAAAAACCTTGAGTTCTTTATATATATTATTTTACCCTCCCACTGGAGTTTTCCAGTCCTGGTTGGTCAGTAAACTTGCTGTTCCCGTGTTCTTCCAGCCAGTATTCTGGGGTCTGGGAGGTCTGCTGTGCTGGTTCTCAGGTGTCTGTGCCTGGGCAGAGTTGCCTGCCCCTTGCCAGGGGCCTGGGCTCAGTTTAAGCTGTTTGCTGTTTGTGGCTTTTGTTCCCTGAAGGCTTTCCACAGCACTTAAGAGGGTGGAAATAAAAATGACTGGCCCCCATCTCCAACCCCAGAGCTGAAAGATCGTGGTGTGTGTCAAACTCTACAGACTGCTATGGTGCCCACCCACTCACATCCTCCAGGGGGAAGATGGAGGGACACTGATTTGTGTGATTTGCAGGGCTCTGGCAGGGAGAGCTTCCCCCACTAGGGCATGGAACTGCACGCCCCCTCGTAGAGGAAGGAGAGGGTCACCCTGTTTCTGTCCATTGCAGGAGTGTTCACAGAGTGTTCATCTGGTTGAGTGTGCACCCGCTCTGCCTTTCCTGAAAGAAGACAGAGGGTTGCTGCATTCCCATCCTTTTCAGGGGCCCAACACCCAGAGCAGTCACCCAAGCCAGCCTTGGTTCATTGTTTAGGGCAAAACAAGCTGAGGGTCCCCTCCCTGGCTCAGTTATTTAAAGCCATTTCCCTGCAGCAATGCTTGGAATTCCTTCAGCTGAGACACTCCTGTTCTTTCTGCACTTCCAGGGATATTGATCCCCACTGTCCCACCTTTAATTCTGCCCCCACTTCACCCCTGGGTATCTTTCAGGCAGGGAAGTCTCTCACAGGAGCAGATTTCTAAAGGTCCCAATTTTGAGCTCCAGGGCCACATCACTTTCCAGTACCAGCTTACAGAGGCTCCTCCACACCCCCACACCATTTATCTTCCAGTATGGCCCCTCCATTTCTCTTCTCCCCACACTCCTTCCTTGCAAAAAATGGTCACTTTTCTATTTTTTTTTAAGATTTATTTATTTATGAGAGAGAGAGAGCGAGAGAGAGCGAGGCAGAGACACAGGCAGAGGGAGAAGCAAGCTCCATGACGGGAGCCCAATGTGGGACTGGATCCTGGGACTCCAGGATCCTGCCCTGGGCCAGAGGCAGGCGCCAAACCACTGAGCCACCCAGGGATCCCCTCACTTTTCTATTTGTATTGTTCCAGCCATTCTTTCCTTATATCTCAGGTTGAATTCATAGTTTTCAGGATGATTTGAGAGTTATCTAGCTAAATAAGGGGACGAGATGAAAGGAGGATCCCTCCCCTTTTGCCATCTTGCCTCTTCCAATTAATTTAATTTAAATAAAAAATTAAAAAATGCATCTTCCAAACCAGGAAAAAAAATTACATTGGCTATTTGGGATCTCCTGTGGTCCCATATAAATTTTAGCAGTATTTGTTTGCCTTCTGTGAAGAGTACTATTTGTATTTTGATTTGGATTGTGTTAGATCTGTAGATTGCTTTGGGTAGTAAGGACATTTTAAATATATTAATTTCTCTGATCCATAAGCAGGGCATATCTTTCCATTTGTTTCGTTTTCAGTTTCCTTCTTCAGTGTTTTATTGTTTTCAGAGTATAGGTCTTTTACCTCCTTGGTTAAATGCATTCTTAGC
Organism: Vulpes vulpes; assembly: GCF_048418805.1. Lineage (NCBI taxonomy): Eukaryota > Metazoa > Chordata > Mammalia > Carnivora > Canidae > Vulpes > Vulpes vulpes. The sequence continues at coordinate 46,446 of NW_027325845.1, forward strand.
CTCGGACCCTGGCGCCCCAACTAGACTAGCGGGTGGAGGCAGAGGCGGTCTCGGGTCCCCTGTAGGCTCCGTGGAGGGGGTCGCTGTACAGAGGCTCTGCGGCGGGCCTTGTGGGGGGGCATGGCCAGGCCTGGCCAGGAGCTTGCCCCGTGCCTGACCCGAGAGTGACCTGAAGGGGGCCAGGGCGTGGCCACAGGAGAAGCTGTGCCCAGATGCGGACCTGGCCTTGGCAGGAGGTTGCACGGCCGCGCCACCGGTCCAGGCCCGCGGTTCCCCGCGCCCCGGGCTCCCAGCAGCAGCTCTGCAGGCCTCGGCCCCCGGTGCGCAGGTCAGCGTGGGCCCCGGGAGGCGTGAGGGGCCCCGGGGTGGCTGTGCGAGAGGTATCGGGCCCTCCCTGGTGGCACGGCGGGTGCCAGGGAGGGGTCGGGAGGGGACAGTGGGCCTCGGGGGCCGCATGCAGGCGGCCCCGTGGCGAGCTGGGCCGATACCCTTTGGGCCGCCAGGGTGCCGGGCAGAGGGCTGTGCGGGGGAGGAGTGGTGGGACCTGTTGGCGGAGGGGGTGGCAGTGGGGCCTCCTATGGGTCAGGCCGGGTCTCACATGGGCGGCTCAGGGAGGGTGCGGGGCCCCTCCCCCGGGCTCAGGGAGGTGCCCCCGAACCCATCCACTCGCTCAGAGGGGTTAGGATGCAGGCACCGTCCACTTTCAGGGCAGGGCCTTGGGGCAGTGGCTTTAGGGCCTGGGATGCGGGGCCCCAGGAGCTCCACCAAGGCCCTTGGCTCTTCCTCCGCCCCCCTCCCACACCTCGCCCCTGCCCCCCTCCCCGCTCTCAGGTCCCCCCCTAAGCTCCCTAGCCTGGCTGGGAGCCCGCCCCCCCCTCCTTGGTCCCTTACAGGTGAGTACGGCTACTTCTGAAATTTTTGCATTTTGAAAATGTTCCCCTTTCTCCACAGCCTCCAAACATTTGGTGTTTCCTATCTTCTTAGTATTCTCACTAGTGTCAGGTGGGATCTCATAGTGGTTTTGATCTGTATTTCACTGGCGGCCAGTGATGCGGATAATGGTCTCGTGTGCTTTTGGCCATGTACGTCTATGTCTTCCTGTGTGACTTTTCTCTTCCTGTCTTGTGCCCATTTCTGGATTGGATGGTTGGTCTCTTTGCTGTGGAGTTGCAGAAGTTCTTCAGAGATCTTGGATGCAGGCCTTTTATGTGACAGGTCATGTGCACGTATCTTCTCCCAGTCTGGACGTTGTCTTTGAGTTTTGCTGAGTGTTTCTTTTGCTGTGCGGAAGCTGCTCATCTTGATGAAGTCCCAGCGATCCATCTTCGCTCTTGTTTCTCTGGCCTCGGTGGCTGATGTAATTTGCCCGAAGTTGCTGTGGCCCAGTTCAAGAAGGGTGTTGTTGTTGGCTGTGTTCTCCTGGAGGGTTTTAATGGAATTTGTCTCACATTTACATCCTTCATCCATGTTGAGTTTTATCTTTGTGTATGGTGTGAGAGAATGCTTCAGTACCATTCTTTTGCATGTGGCTGTCCCATCCCACGTTCCCAGCAGCCTTTAGTGAAGAGACTGTCTTTTTTCCAGTGGATGGTTTTTCCTGCTTGGTTGAATATATGGTCTTGACTGTAGAGTTGAGGGTCCACTTCTGGATGACTCTATTCTGTCCCATTGGTCCGTGTGTCTGTTTTTGTGCTAGTAGCACAGTCTTGATGAGCACAGCTTTGTAGCACAACCTGAAGTCCGGCATTGTGATGCCGCCAGCTGTGGTTTTCTTTTCTAATACTGCCCTGGCCATTCGGGGTCTTTTCTGATTCCACACTAATCTTCAGATGATTTGTTGCAACTCTCTGAAGGGAGCCTTTGGTATTTTTGATGATAGGGATTGAGTTCAATGTGTAGGTTGCCCTGGGTCACGTTGACATTTTCCCAATATATGAATTCTTCGAATCCAGGAGCATGGAATAGTTTTCCATCTCTTAGTGTCCTCCTCAATTTCTTTCAGATGTGTTCCGTGGTTTTTTGGGTAGAGATCCTTTACGTCTTTGGTCAGGTGTAATCCTACGTATCTCATGCTTTTGGGTGCAGTTGTCACTGGGATGGACTCATTAATTTCTCTTTCTTCAGTCTCATCGTTGCCGTATAAAGAGTTGAATGATTGCTCGGCATTGATTTGGGATCCGGCCACGCTGCCGAATTTGCTGTATGAGTTTTACAATCTTGGGGTGGAGTCTCTTGGGTTTTGCAGGTACAGTACCATGTCATCGGTGAAGAGGGAGAGTTTGACTCATTCATTGCCAATTTGAATGCCTTTTATTTCTTTCTGTCGCTTGATTGCTGAGGCCAAGATATCTTTTAGTATGTTGTATAGATGTGGTGAGAGTGGACATCCCTGTCTCTCGTTCCTGATCTTCGAAGAAAGGCTCCCAGTGTTTCCACATTAAGGATGATAATTTGCCACGGACTTCTCGGGGATGGCTTTCAAGAGGCTGATGAACGTTCCCTGTGTGCCCGTACTCTGAAGCGTTTGGATCTGGCATGGATGCAGTATTTTGTCAAATGCTTCCTCTGCATTTGTCTCTTGAGAGGATCATCTGGTTCTTGTTTTCTTTCTGGCAGATCTGATGAAGCCCATCGAGTGCTCGCCGAGTGCTGAAGCAGCCTTGCAGCCCGGGGATAAACCCCACTGGGTCATGGTGAGTAACTTCTTAATAATGTCCCGTTGCCTCCTGTTGGGTCGTATCTTGTGGAGAAGGTGTGCTTCCATGTTCATCAGGGACGTCGGTCCAGGATTCTCCCTTTTGGTGGGTTCTTGGGTTTTGGAGTTAAGGGCGCAGCAGGCTGGGATGGGGCCAGACTGGAGGTGTGGCTCCTTGGCCCAGGCGTCGGGTCCCACGTGGAGTGCAGAGGCACAGGGCAGGGGGACGGGTGCTGTCGGTGGAGAGGCCCCAGGCATGTGCATGGGCCCAAGGGGCAGTGAGGGGTGCTGGGTGCTGGGACCTGACCTGGGCAGAGCCTGGGCCGCCGTGAGGGCGGGTGGGCTGGGGGGGCCAAGGGGGCGGGGGCCTTTCCTGGCTTGCTGCGGGCAGATGGTGCAGAACTGGCAGGGGCAGCAGGGGCCCGGAGAAGCGTGTTGTCCTCAGACGAGAGGAAGAACCACAGGTCGGTGTGTTAGCTGCCGAGGGGGATGCAGCCGGGTCCACGTGTCCCGCCCGGAGGGCAGAGGGAGTCCTGTGGCCTGGGTGGCAGGTGCGGGCCCCGAGGGAGGAGGGGCAAATGCAGGACTCTCCAGCCACACGAGGTGCACCCAGAGCCCTGGTGTAGACTGAGCAGGGCCCATCACGTGGACTGCATTTTCCTCCCAGAGTAGGAGAGTGGCGGGAAGGGGGTAGGTGGGAGGAGGAGAGAATACGGATTGGGGCTTCCAGGGCGGGACACCTGTAGCCTGGAGGCCCTGACAGGGCCCTGTGTCCAGAGCAGTGTGGGCTTTGGAAAGCAGAGGGCGGGACAGTCCTGAGGAGCCAGTGTGCTGAGGCCACGGGTGTGGGGCAGGTATAGGAGGCCGGGGACATGGGGCAGGTACAGGAGGTTGGGTGCGTGGGGCAGGTACAGGAGGCCAGGGGCATGGGGCAGGTACAGGAGGCCAGGGGCATAGGGAAGGTACAGTAGGTTGGGGGCATGGGGCAGGTACAGGAGGCCAGGGGCATGGGGCAGGTACAGGAGGCCGTGGGTGTGGGGCAGGTACAGGAGGCGGGGGGTGAGGGCAGGTACAGGAGGCCAGGGGCATGGGGCAGGTACAGGAGGCGGGGGGTGAGCGCAGGTACAGGAGGCCAGGGACGTGGGGCAGATACAGGAGGCCAGGGACGTGGGGCAGGTGTGCAGAGGCCAGAAGCTCAGGGCTGTAGAGTGTGCAGCAGTCCCTTCAGCCCAGGGCCGCACGTCCTGAGCGCAGCTGTGTCTGTTGGTGGCGATGACGGTGGGGGCAGCGAGGACCAGTCACCTGCCAGGAACCCCTGTGGTTGAGGGGCCAGGTGCCACTGCTCTGCAGGTGGTGAATGGGGCAGTGGTCTGGAAGCAGCCAGGGCCGGGGCCTCGCTCCCTGGGACCCCTGGCTGGAGCCCCCCTGGGGGAGCGCTGCAGCAAGGGAGGCCAGAGCATTAGTGCGTGAGGGGTGCGGACATCCCGCTCCTGTGGCCTGGCCCAGCCTGCGCCAGGTGCCAGGTGGGGCAGCAGTGGGCATGGCTGCTCTGACCTGGCCGTGGAGCAACGAGGAGGAGTGCACCGGGGGCCCGAGTGGGCAGTGTTTCCTCACGGGGGGAGGGGGCTGGCACGGATGAGCAGGGTTTCGGGGCACCCTCCTCCACAGGCCGGCCTCCTGGTGGGGACCCAGAGGCCGAATGAGAGAGGCAGCAGATTACGCCGGGCACTCCCTGGCCGGCCCTGTGGCTCCTGCCCCACTGCCCTGTGGCCCTGCCAACCTGTGGGTCTTGGGGTGCTCATCTGGACCCCGATATGCCCTGCCCCGGCCTCGGATTGTCCCCCACCCCCCACAGTTCCCCATGCGAACTCCCCCCCCTGCCCCTGGTCCCAACTGTCAGCAGGTGACCTCCGGGCATCACCCCCATCACTGGTGGCTGGTTACGTGGCCCACGCTGAGGGTGCCCTGCGGCCCACCGGGCAGGGCTGTGCCTGACTACAGGGTGTGGGCGACGCCAGGAGGGAGGGGAGCGCCGGCCGGCAGGTGGGGGTGCGGGGAGGCCCCGGACCAGGTGCATGCAGAGCGCCAGGCAGAGGAGCGCCCCCACCGGCCTGCTGGACACAGATTCCTCCTGCACGCGGGCAGCTTCACCAGCACTCACGGGGCTGACCAGCCAGGGGGCCTCAGTTTCCCAGGGTGGATCATCGTGGCGGGGGGGAAGGGAAGGAGTGATGAGGTGCGTGTAGGGCGGTGACCTGGGCCCTGCTGTTCTGCTGTCCGCTTCACCCCTGGTCCGCTGGCCTCCCGCTGGCCCGTGTCCCGCCTCTGGCCCAGAGCAGGGCAGCCCGTGGGGTCCCGACCTCCCACTCTGTGCCTCCGAGCGGGGTGCCCGCATGGGGGCTGTGGGGTGCCGGGCTGCAGGGGGGGGCACGTAGCTCGCCGGTCCCGTTGCTGCCAAACGTGCAGTCGAGGCCGTGCGGGGGCACAGAGAGGCTAGACGGGTCGTGCGTTGGCCCGGAAAAGACGTGTGTTCCGCACGGGAACCTGTCAGCGTATGGGGGTGGAAAGGCGCCCACGATTGCACCCGGGGCACATGAAGCACCTTGACCTTGCAGAACCCTGTCCGCGGCCTCCCACACCCACGCTGCCCGCCGCCCCCGACTCGTGGCTTCAGGAACAAGTGGCACGAGCTGACCACTGGGCCTTGAGGGGGCCGGCATGCGGCCCTTGGACGTTGCCCCCCGCCCTCCACCCGGAGTCTCCTGGAGGCTGGTCAGGATCTTGAGATGCCCAGTTGGGAGTTCGCCACTTGCTCTGACCGGGCTGGCACTGGAGGCCTTTCTCCTGAGGCACCCGCTGCTGTGGGCTCTGCTGGACCCCGTGTGGGGAAGGCTGCTGGGTCTTTCACCAGGATGAAGGGCGGGGGTCGGCTCTGTCCATTGCGGGCGCGCCGGGCCATGAGGTGCCCTGGAAGCCTGCGAGCAGGGGTGCGGGCCTCGTGCCCTGGGGAGCAGCTGAGGCTCGGCCTCCGGAGCCTCCGGGACCTCCTCCCTCCCTGACACCTGTGGTTTTGGGGAAGCCTGATGGAGGAGTCAGGGTGACGAGTCCCGTGTGGCGTGTGGAGCTCACATATTAGAGTCAGAACATGTGTTTTGTCCGAGGCCGGGGTGCCTGGTGGCCCGGGGCTTTCTGGGTGCTGCTCTAAGCTTTCCAGGGCCTGCGACTTTCCCCTGCCCCTCCACGAAGAATCTTCTGGATGAGGATTCACTGGCCACTGGGGCTCTGAAGACAGGCTGCTGATGTGAGGGGTGTGCCCTCCCCCCACTGTCCGAATCTGTCTTTCCTGGTCCCGGAGGGGATGTGTTCCCTCAGTGACTCAGTGGTCAGCAGTGCCACCAGGCTACCGCCAACCCCCGCCCCTGCTTGGGTCGCTTACAACAGCCCCCGACCCCAGGATGACAGGAGTCTGTAGAGTCTTAGCTTGTCCTTCCGTGGGTACACGGTTGGCAGATGTCTTCTCCCTGGCTTCCGCCAGTTTACTTACATGGCGTGTGACTCTGAGTGCAGCCCACTTCTCAGTGTCCTCTCGTGTGGACCATGGCATCCCCAGTGTGAGGGAGGGGTGTGCTGGCTGGCCCACTTCTGCTCGGGGTGGGGGCTACAGATGTGGGCCTCCCTGACCGCAGGGTGGAGGGCAGAGAGGCTGTCCCAGGGATGCATGGTCTGGCTCTTGTTCTCGGGATGAAATGTGTGATGTGGGGGCTCGCTGTCCTGTCCCGTTCTTTCTTCATCAGCTCAGGATACATTGGGCTCCCCCTGGCCCAGGCGGGGCCTCCCGGGCTTGCACCCCAGCTGCGATGTCACCATCCTTTTGCATCGGCAACCCACTCGGGGCTCACGCGGTGGACATCTGCTGGGCCTACTCTGGGGACAGGACGTGTTCCAAACATCTCTCAAGTCATTAGACTTGCCTTCTTGTTTTTGTTCATTGAATTTATTCCTGGGTATTTTATTCTCTTTGATGCAGTTGTAAATACAATTATTTTCTCCGCTTTTCTGAGCATTCATTGTTTGTGTGCAGAAACACCACAGATTTCTGTGTGTTAATTTCACATCCTGAAAATTTGCTGAATTCAGTTATTAGTTCTGACAAGTTCTTGGTGGCATCTTTAGGGTTTTCTGTAGATACTAAGCCATTTGCAGAGGAGATAGTGTGTGATTTTCTTTCTATGCCCGGTTGCTGAGTCTGGGACTTATGCTGTTGGATGGGAGTGGCCTCCCTGTCCACTCCTGACCCTGCAGGAGAAGCTCTCCTGTTCTCACTGTCGGGGCCGATGTGTGCTGTGGGCTTGGCATCCCCGGCCCTCACTGTGTCGAGAAACGTGCCCTCTGCACCTACCGTGTTGGGAGTTTTTATCCTGAAAGGATGTTGCGTCCTGTCAAATGCTTGTTCTGCATCTGCTGAGAGGATCATGTATTTCTACCCTTTCTTCTGTTAATGCTATGCATCACATCCATCGATTTGTGGATATCGAACCATCCTAGCATCCTGGGAACAAATCCCACTTGGTTGTGGTGTCCAGTCCCTTTAATGTACTGTTGGAAGTGGCTTGCTCGTGTGTTTGGGGGGATTTCTGCATCTGTGATCATTGGGGGTATTGGTATTAGTAAAAGATCATCGGGGATCCCTGGGTGGTGCAGCGGTTTGGCGCCTGCCTTTGGCCCAGGCCGCGATCTTGGAGACCCGGGATCGAGTCCCGCGTCTGGCTCCCGGTGCATGGAGCCTGCTTCTCCCTCTGCCTGTGTCTCTGCCTCTCTCTCTTTCTCTCTCTGTGACTATCATAAATAAATTAAAAAAAAAAAGATCATCATCTTTTTTGGTCAGGTCCAGTGGTTTTGGGTTCAGGGTAATGCTGGCCCCATAGAGTGAATTTGGGAGCTTTCTTAGAGCTTAAGAAGTGTTGGTGATCTTATTCAAACGTTTGGTAGAGGTCACTAGTGAAGCCATCCGGTCCTGGGCTTTTCTGTGTTGGGGGCTTTTGATCACTGCTTCAGTCTCTGTACTAGAAATGTCTGCAGATTTTCTGTTTCTTTTTGATTCAGTCTTGGTAGGTTGAGTGTTTGTAGGGATTTATTCATTTCTTCTAGGTTGTCAGGTTTGCTGGTGTATAAGATGTGTCCCTTTTTATTCACTACTTGGCTCTTTCACCAGGACATGTGCTTGTGTTTGGGACTCTGGCTTAAATACCTTTATCGAGAGAAGTGCGCACACCAGACAGCGGGTGCTGCACACGTGGGAGCGATGTGGTGGGTGGGCTGCAGTGGGACGTGGTGGGACATGTCCATATAGCTGTGTGTGGGGGGGAATGCACGTGTGTATGGATATCCGCGAGTGCAGTGCATACATGCATGAGAGCATGTGCGTATGCAGTTGTGCACACACATGTGCATATGGACATGCTTGTTCACGTATATGTGTGCAGGTGTCCATGTGTGAGTATGTGCATGTGGGCTAAAATTATTTTAGATGCCTTCCTGTTATGTTTCTGAAGGATGCTATTCTGTGGCTTTCCTTATGTCGTCTTCATGT
>NW_027325846.1:0-53844 GCF_048418805.1 Vulpes vulpes
TTTGCCTATTATCACAAATATTGTCATTTACTGGGTGCTTACAAGGTGCCAACCCCTTTACATGCATTTTTCCCACAGTTGGCAACTCACAATATACACAGGGAAGGCAGGTACAATTATCCCCATATACAGATGAACAAACTGATGCACGGTAGGAACTGCAAATTTATCAAGGTGTCTTCTAGTTCCTTTCATAAGTGTATCCAGTTTCCACTGAAGCCGGACCAAACCTGTCACCAAACCCATTTTCCGGGGCAGGAAACCAAGGCCCCAGGACTACGGAGCCGATTCTCGCGCCTCCAGATTGCTTCGCCGGCGATCCGACTTGAACGAATCGCGCTGGCAACAGCGCTCCCTACAGGCGGCGGCGGCGGCGGCCACGCCCGCGTCGCGGTCAGCCCCGCCCCTCGGCGCCGGAAACGCCCGAACGCTCCCACGGCCGCCGGAGATTCCCGAGCGCTCCTCCAGAGGTCCGGGCTGGGAGAAGCCGGCGCACGGCGTTCAGCCCGGACCCGACTTCCCCGCCGCCCTGTCGCCGCGGCATCGGGTCAGAGGCATCCCCGGGGACCGCGGGAAGGTGGAGGCGGCCCTCGCTGCCGTCGTCTCCTTCGTCGTGAGTAACGCCGCGCCAGAGGCCGCGGGGCACCCGGGAGGGGCCAGACGCCCACCCTGGAGCGGAGGAGGCGGGGCTCTGGGAGGGGCTCCTGCGGCAGTGGCTCTTCCCTGGGAGACAGTGCCCCGAGCGAGCGAGGACGCCGTCCGTGCAGCAAGCCCCGGGCTTGGGTGCGTGCGCCTGTGAGCAGCACCCTCCCCCTCCTTAGGCCTCAGTTTCTGCACCTGTAAAATGGGGGCTCGCGACACTTCCATCACCGCAAAAAAAATCGGGATTTCGTCCAGCATTTTCAGAATTCCCGCCCCCAGGCAGGAGCTGAGAAATCAGAGCTGGGTCAGGTTCTCCCGTGTGGACGTGCAGAGCTCTGGGATCTCCTTCTCTTGCAGCATTAGAACTCCTGAGCCTGGAGAGCCCTAGAGGATGGGGACTAGCCCCTTCCTGACGGACCAGGCCTTCTGCAATCTAGGATGTGACAGACAGGAGACATAGCCACACAAGTAACAGTGCCAGCTCAGATTTATTGAGCACTTACTGTGTACCTGGCTTTACATGAGCCTATCACATGTGTTATTTCCACCTCACTGCAACGATACCTGGTAGGTACTGTTCTGGCCATCCCCAGTTGACTGAGGAGGTGTTTGAGGCCCAGAATCACAGAATAATAACCAGTCGAAGATTTCCCAGCTAACAAGTGGCTGAAGCAGCAGTCCACAGCCTTCCCCATTATACTGTTCTGAGAAATGTTTGACCTGGAAAGCAAAATGGCAGGGAAAATGACAAGGGCCTACCAATGTTAATAATACATACCATGAATTGAGTACTAAATATGTGTTGGGTGCTGGACTAAGGGCCAACATCCTTTTTACTGCTGACAGTGACTGTACACTTCTAGGTTTTGTTATTTCTCCTTCACAGAGAAGGCTCAGAGAGGTCACCTCTATGTCTCAGGTCACACTGCTGCCAAAAAACTGGATTCATCAGTGGTGCACTCTGCCTGCCTATTTATCCCTCTTAGGAAGACCCCACTCTTTAACAAAAAAAAAAAAAAAGGAAGACCCCACTCTTCTCTGAGCTTCCCCTTCTGTAAAAGGGGAGGCTTGGGCCAAAAAATGAACATTGTTTCCTGAGCTCACATTCTTTGATTTTTAGGTAGCATTGACATGACATCTGGAGTCCTGGCTGTGTTCCCAATTATCCGTGACTTGGGAATGCCTTGGCCAAGTCCCCTGCATCTCTGAGCCTCGATATCCCCCCTCACAAAATGTATATACAAAATGATCCTCATTGTGATGGCACCTTCTGGCTTTAATATTTTATGACTGCAGATGAAGAGACAAGTTGAGATTCTGCAAACCTTGCATCCCCAGAGAATTTCTAATGAATGTGAATCTGCTACCTCACTCAGAGCATCCCTGGTGGTAGGCTTCCAAGGAAAGGTACTCTCCATGGGTGAAGGGGAGCAGCAGCCTCCAGATGCTCAGCAGTAACTGCTGGGGGAGGCTTACTCCTGCAATGGTTCAGAGCCCACCGCTCAGGTCAGACCAACCCAAGGCTGAGTGCCAGCACCCCCACTTCCCAGCAGGGTACCTGGAGCAAGTGACTTCTCCTTTCTGTGCCTCAGTATCTACATCTGTAAAATGGGGGTGCTGATAATACCAGCTTCATTTAAGATTTGGTGGAAAACATGCAAAAAACCTAACACTATTTCTGGTCTAGAAACCCCTCAATAAACATAACTGGTATTGATATTGTGTCTGCGGTGCCATCCTGGGAACTAGGAGAGTTCCTGAGCTTTGGACCCTGCCACCCTTAGCCCTTGGGACCACGGTGGTGTTGGGAGTGAGGGAGAAGCAGGGCCCTGCTGAGTCATCAGGGAACCCACGTAAGAGGACAGGCCACCCCCACCCCTGAGGCTGCTGGTGTAGGCTGCCAGGCCTGATGGTGGCTGAAGTAGCATTAACGGGCATTCCTGCACATCGCTGGCTGGACGCAGCCCCTGGGGTGGGGCAGAGGCCATCTGAGGACAGAAAAGGCACAGGAATTGTGTCAAGAGTGCTGCATTGGGTGCCAGGGGCTGCAGCTAGGTGGAGGCTCGTGGTTCAAGATGAGACAGCTGAAGTGCTTGCTGTGTTCCAGGCTTTTATGAAGTGCATTCACATCTGTTGTGTCCCCAGGATAGGACTGTGTGACACAGGATGGGATTTTCCATCTGCAGTGCAGAGACTCTACTCCTGGGTGCCTGTGGGTGAGCTGCAGGGAGGGGGTCAGAAGTCCTCAAAACTGTGTGCAGGATTGTATGAGTGATTCTCTAAGAGGTGCAAGACCCCAGAATGTCAGGAGTTCTAGACTGAGGAGTCAGAAGAACTGGTATAAGACACTCTGATGCTAGAAAATGGCATTGTGTGACTGGGCTGGTGGCTGAACCGGCCACCCCCACCCCTCAAACCCCCTCCCTTCCTTCCCTTCTTTCATTATCCAGTCAACAAAAATTGCTTTTTTTTTTTTTTTTAAGATTTTATTTATTCATGAGTGACACAGAGAGAGGCAGAGACATAGGCAAGGAAGAAGCAGGCTCCCTGCAGGAGCCTGATGTAGGACTCGATCCAGGACCCCGGGATCACACCCTGAGTCTAAGTCAGATGCTCAACCGCTAAGCCACCCAGGTGTCCCTCAACAAACATTTCTTGAGACCTGTCCCAGGCCTGGGCCTGCACTGGGGACACAGCCACAGAGATGGGAGTCCCAGCTCCTCTTACCATGAACAAATAAGGAGCCAGTTTTATAAGGGCTGATAGAAAGGCAAGTCCAGGGCCTGTGGGAGTTACAGATTGGGGCTCCCGACCCAGCATGCATTGGGGGAAAAGTTAGGGAGTCAGCAGGTGAGTCCTGTTTCAGTGTCTGTAGCCTTGGGCAGATCGCTAGCCTTTCTGAGCCTCAGTTTCCCTCTCTTTCCCATGGGCTGCATGGTGCCACTTTCAGGATGGGGTAAGGATGGAGGAGATAAAGGATTCCCCTTTGGAATAGGCCAGGGGGAAGAGAATTGGTGTGGGAGTCAGGGATCTGGCCCCAGTCCCCTCTCTGCCTCCTCTCACTGGGTGACCCCAGACACCTTCCCAGGGCCTGTTTCCTACCCACACACGGAGCCTGGCTGCCCAGTTTTCCATGGGCAAATGCACAGGGGCAGTAGAAGCTCCAAGAAAGGTGAGCAATCAGGGAGAGCTTCTCAAAGGAGGTGGCATAGCCAGGGCCTGAAAGATGGAGAGCAGGCATCATGAGAGAACGGAGAGGGATTGCTGCAGAACCCTTGGGTGTGATGGAGGAACAGGGGTGAGGCCCTGGGCAGGTAGAAGGGAGGGGAGGAGTGGGGTAGCCCCTGAGACCTAGCACTCACTAACTGGTGGAGTTAATGACGAAGAGCCGGTCTCTGGGTCAGGTGGGCCTGGGTTTCAAACCTACCCATCATTGCTTTATTAAAGGCCCTGGGGGTGGGGGTGGGGGTGGCTGGGTGGCTCAGTCTGCTAAGTCTGGCCTTTGGCTCAGGTCATGATCTCAGGGTCCTGAGATGGAGCCCTGCGTCAGGTTTCCTACTCAGCACTTACCCACGCTCTCTCTCTCTCGAATGAATGAATCAATCAATCAATGAAAGCTCTCTGTAAGATTTTCTTCCTAAGTCTCAGTTACTGCTGTCTGGGAAATGGGGGTAAAGTAACAACCCATTCAAAAGGTTGTTGGATACTATATGATGCCAGTTGTAGGAAATATCCAGAACAGGCAAATATACGGAGAAGAAAGTGGGTTCGTGGTTGCCTTAGAGCTGAAGGGATGAGAGGAACGAGGCATGGTAGGTAAGGAGCATGGGGTTTCTTTTTTGTGGGGATGAAAATGTCCTAAAATTGACTAGTGGTGGCTGCACAGCTCTGAATATACTGGAAGACATTGTACACTTCAAGTGGTTGCATTGTATGGATGGTATGCGAATTATGTCTCAGTAGACTGTCCCCAAAAAACAGAAGATTGTTGGGAGGATCTGGAGCCGCTACATGGCAGCACATTGTTAAGTGCTGCCTGAATGTTTGCCCTCACTGGCATTGTTAATTCCATCCAGCACCAAGTCCAGCCCTCCCTCAGAGAGAGTTGACAGGCTCCTGGAGGAGGGGAAGGACCCTGGCCCACCCCTGGCTGGCTGGGGGCCCCAAGCAAGGTGTGTCACCTCTCTGAGCCTCAGTTTTCTCATCTGTGAAAGGGGGGTGATTTTCCAGGCCTTGGCCTCCTCTTGAGACACTGTGAAGCTCAGGTTAGACTCTGGGTTTTGCTGGATATGGATGCAAGGTTGGATGCATCTCCACTTATAGGGAGAAGGGCAGGGAGGTTGGATGTTCCTTCTCTGCCCAGGGTGGGGCTGGCTCGGCGCATCCTCTGATCTTGAGTACTGAGCGCAGATTGCATTTCAGGCACCCGGCGAAGCTGGAGGGAGTTGTCTTGCTGTCAATTGTGAACTAGGGAAAAATAGTGTCCTCCAGGAGGGGCTGAACTGAGGCTCGCAGTGACTGGTCCAGTACCTATACTTCATACATGGGAACCGGTACTGTTTCTATTGTTTTCATTAATTTCACAATCATCCAAAGCCTGTTGTCACTCCCTCTCAGCTACCTTGTCACAGAGTGAATTGTGTCAGGGCTCCATCTCCCCATCCCCTTCCCAGACCATCAGCTTCTCCCAGGGCAGAGCCTGGATGCCCCTTCCTGGCACTGCCCTTCTCAGACCCAGCCCTGGGGCCTGAAGAAGCTTCTCCTCTGTGCAGCCCCAAGCCCTCTTCTCGCCCCCTTTCTCTGGGCCTGCAGGTCTGGCTGAGCAGGGAACTGAAGGCTGGCTCCCGCCCTCTCCTTCAGCCCAGCCCTCTCCTTCAGCCCAGCCGCTGGGGAAGGTCACCAGGCCACCCCCCAGCGGGCTTTTCTGGGCATTCTGCTCTCACTGCGGCTGGAGCTGGAGCTAGAACAGGCTGAGTCCGACTCAGCATCTCCTCCCACATGTCTCCCTCTGCAGGGCGGGGAGCCAGGCTGGGGACTCAGCCAGGGCCGCAGCTGTGACCGCAGCATCCCTGTTGCTGTGGGGGCAGAGGGGTGTGCGTTCGCCTGATGGGTGCTAATCCCCGCTCTAGACCCCCACTGCCTGCCCTGCAGCTCCCTTAGAGCTCTCTCCACACAAATTGCCTGCCAGCCACTCCTTCTTCCCCCTTTTTTCCTGGTTCCCATTTGCAGGCAGCATGGTTGTCTCAGGCCCCAGCTTGCTGGGCTTCCTTGGGCACCTGTGGTACCGGGGCGTGTTGTGCATTGAGAGGAAGAATAAGGTCCCACTACACCCCTGCCACGAATGGGCTGAGCAGCCCAGAGTGCCTTATGGAATCTCCCTGGGTCTCAGTTCCCCCATTTGTATGGTGTCGATGATCTTGAAGGTATCAGCACTGACATCCATCCTTCTGGTTTCTCTTTATCTCCCCCTGACCTTGACTCTTTCACCTTGGAGCTGGATCTCCTGTGTGTCTGAGCAGGGGCCTCAGCAACCAGTCCAGGCAAACAGGAGAGAGCTAAGATAGAATGGGTGATGGCGCAGTGGAGAAGCCCAGCTCTGGAGCCTGCGACCTTGGGCAGGACACCCCTTCCCCCGCAGGCCAGGCCTTACCTCCCTGCCCCTCAGTCTCTTCATCCATAAAATCGGGAGTGTCAGTTATTGGAGGGGGACCCCTGTGTCAGACACAGCACTAGCAGGTGCCTATCAACAGGGGCCTCCTTCCCCTGCGAGGTCCAGCCTAGCCTCCCAAGCCAAGCCTGGGGCTGTCAAGTCGAGGTCCCTGCAGACAGTGTCAGGGTGGGGGATGAACTAGCGATGGACATTTTGTGGCCAAGATGGTTCCTGGGGTCAGGCAGGAAGGTGGGGGCATTACTGCCTCCGGGCCATGTGTGTGATCCCAGCTCAGTGGTGAACAGAAGGTAGGGAGGCCAGAGCAGGCTCCTCGAGGTCGGCAGGTGGGGGCACAGAGCTGTCCAAGAGCTTGGCGCCCTGTTTGCTCACTTGTTCACACTCAGCACACATTTGGTCAGCATCACCTCCCTAAGGGCCATGGCGCACCTGGGCCTGTGAGGACAGAACAGAACCAGGCTGTGTGCCAGCCCCTGTTCTAAGCACCTTATGTGGATTAACTTACTTTTATCCTCACAACACCAGAGTGGGATAAGCACTGTTCTCATTTGCCACAGAGAGGTTAAGTAACTTGCCTAAGTTACACAGCAGATAGGTGGTCAGCCTGATGTCTGAAACCAGGCAGTCCTCTAAGGTCCGTGACAAAAGGTCAGTCTCCTCACTCCTCTTCCCACTGCCCTCACTGGGGCTGACTTCACTTCTTGCTTGTTCTAGAACAACCAGCCCACTGGATCTCAGCCCTCTAGCCCTTGTTGTTACTGCTGCCCTTGCCTGCAGCGTATTTTCTGATCCTCTTTCTCCTCTGACTGACCAGCCCATAGTCATCTCTCAGTACTCAGCTGTGGCACCACCTCTTCCAGGAAGGCTTCCATGATGCCCTTTTCAACTCCTGGCTGGCTTAGGCTCCTCTGCTGTCTTAGCTCCCCTATCTACCACTTCTTTCTCTTGTTGCAAGTGTCTGTTAACTTAGCTGCCTCCCAGCAGATTGTGAGCTCCTTGCCCTCACCTTGGCACCTGCCGTGACTGCCACCATATGTGATACAGAGATCACTGGGAAATGTTGAATGACTTAAGTTTTTTTTAAAAAAAAAAAAAAAAGATTGGGATCCCTGGGTGGCGCAGCGGTTTGGCACCTGCCTTTGGCCCAGGGCACGATCCTGGAGACCCGGGATCGAATCCCACATCAGGCTCCCAGTGCATGGAGCCTGCTTCTCCCTCTGCCTGTGTCTCTGCCTCTCTCTCTCTCTCTCTGTGACTATCATAAATAAAAATTAAAAAAAAATTTAAAAAAAAATAAATAAAAAAGATTTTATTTATTCATTCATGAGAGACACAAGAGAGAGGCAGAGACACAGGCAGAGGGAGAAGCAGGCTCCCTCTGTGGAGCCCAGTGTGGGACTCGATCCCAGGACACCGGGATCATTACCTGAGCTAAAGGCAGACGCTCAACCACTGAGCCACCCCTGACTAAGTCTTAATTGTTAATAATCTTGTGAATAGTGGACAAGTTCTAGTGTCTCTGTCTCACAGAGGAAGAAACTGAGGCATAGACAGAGAGATGACTTGATCTATGAAAATCACAGACCTAGTAGTAACAGAGCTGGCATTTGCTGGAATGGCCTCAGTCTTCAGGAAGAGATCTTGGAAGGTGTCAGAGGACTGTGATAGTAGCCCTTACTTGGGGTCTGACAGACAATTGTCAATAATAAAAATTAAAATAAATAATAAAAATAATAATAGTGGGATCCCTGGGTGGCACAGCGGTTTGGCGCCTGCCTTTGGCCCAGGGCGCGATCCTGGAGACCCGGGATCGAATCCCACATCGGGCTCCCTGCATGGAGCCTGCTCCTCCCTCTGCCTGTGTCTCTGCCTCTCTCTCTCTCTCTCTGTGTGTGTGACTATCATAAATAAATAAAAATTAAAAAAATAATAATAATAGTATTAATAATCAAATAGCTATCCCATTTCAAGAGCTTTTCCTCAGGCCCCATGCTTAAGCACGCTGTGTGAATACTTTCATTTACACTTTACTCTTTCTCTATGAAGTGCTATGATTAACCCTATTTTGTAGCTGGGGAAATAGAAGCTCAGAGAGGTTAAGTGACTTGCTCAAGGTTACACAGCAATGATTTACCAAACCAGAGTTTAAACTTTTCAAATGATTTTTTAATGGTTAAAAGTCCAAAGGGCCAAAGGGTAGACAAAGCAGTCTCCTTTCCTCTCATCTGTCGCCAGCCACCCAGCTCCTCCCCTGGAGGTAATCTCAAGTGTCCTTCTGAGCAGGTTTGTGTGTTCACAGACAAATCTGGGCTTGTGTTATTGAGAGCCATGTTTAAACCCATACCTCTGAGGTGCCCCATTACCCACTGAAGCTCAGGGCTTGACACAGAGTGCTCACCATGCTCTGGCAGAGATATGGGGCCACCAAAAGCCTTTGTCCTCTGCCCCAGGCCCCTCTCCCTATTGCCATTGTGCCTCTTCAGCAGACTGCCTGCCTGGCTATACTCTGCAGCAGAGCCTGGGCTCTCATCCAGGGCCCTGCCCAGCGATGGGGGAAGGGCTGCAGCAGGCTCTGGGGGACCTCTTCAGCCCAGTCTGATACCCATTTTATTATCCCTCATGGAGGCAGCCCAGCGTGGAGGAACAGCCCAGGCAAAGGCAAGGAGGCCAGAGTGAACACAGGGGCTACACAGGTCCCTTGGTCTTTGTGCACAAGGAGACTTGGGTCTGAGTCCCGGTTCCACCCCTTACTGCTGTGGAACCAGAAGGGCCTCCTTCAGGAGCCTCTGTTTTCTCAGGATACCGGAGGATTAAGGGACAAAGGACCTGAAGCTGTAGTAGCCCCCCGCCCCCTGCCATCCCCAGAGGTTGGTCGTTGGCTTGTTTTAATTATGAAGACCTCTGCTCTGAGCTTTTCCAAACTTCCATCTGACTCCTGGAAAGCAGAGATGCAAGACCCTCAGCTCTTCCTTCCCACATGCAGAAGGAACTGAATGCTAATAAACATAAGGTTGTATCGTTGTTGTTGGCATTATTATTACTCCTACCTGGTATATAGACCCCCAAAGCTCCTCACCCCTACCCCAATCCCCAGGTGACACTCTAAGGGGAGCCCTGTGGCAGGAGTTCACTTTGGGGGGGGGGAGGGGCAGAACAGCGGGAGGTGTATGCGCAGGTTTGAAGATTGGGGGAAGGGGGCAAACAGGGAGCTGGCTGGAGTTCAGGACAGAGCACAGGGCTGGGAATCCGGTGTCTGGGTCAGTAGCCATGCCTGGCTGAGCTCCAGTTTCCTCTGTGGAATGGGGGTCATCTGTCCTCTCCCATTAACATTGTGGGATTCGCGATGCTCAGGCAAGGGACACGAGAGAATATTTGCACCTGTAAAGCAAAGATCACAGTCATGTTGCACAGCTGCTAATTGTACACTTAGAAATGGTAAATTTTATGTTATATATATTTTACTATGATAAAAAATATGTGCAGAAAAAAAGAGGATTTGGGGGGGTGCCTTAGTGGTTCAGTCAGTTAAATGTCAGCCTTTGGTTTAGGTCATGATCTCTGGGTCCTGGGATCAAGCCACACATTGGGCTCCCTGCTCAGCGGGGAGTCTATTTCTCCCCCTCCTTCTGTAGCTCCCCCTACTTGTGCTCTTTCTTTTTCCCTCTCTCTCTCTCTCTGACAAATAAATAAATATTAAAAAGGAAAAAGCGTATTTGAATTAACTGCCATATCAGAATAACAGAGCCCACTTTAGAGGAGTTAATATGGACAATTTTTAAGATTTTATTTATTTATTCATGGAAGACACAGAGAAAGAGAGAGAGGCAGACACAGGCAGAGGGAGAAGCAGGCTCCACGCAGGGAGCCCGATGCGGGACTCGATCCCAGGACTCCAGGATCACGCCCTGAGCCTAAGGCAGGCACTAAACCGCTGAGCCACCCAGGGATCCCAATATGGACAATTTTGAAAGGCCAGACAGGAAGGTGGTTACCCAAAGTTGTGAGCGGGACCCAGGGAGGATGGGCTGGTTAGAAAGCACTGAAGCTTTGGAGGAGACCCTGGCATGCGCAGAGAAATGAGCAATAGCCCGGCCTCTTCCCACCTGCCAGTCTTTCTTCAGCGCCTCCCATTGGCTGACTCTAACTAGAGTCAGTTGGCAGAGGAGCCTGGGAAATGTAGTTCACAGGATTGAATACTTGGGATGCCAAGCGAAGCAGAGGAAGGGCAGGGAACGAGTCTGAGATCACAGAGCAAATGACTGTACAGTTGTCAACATTTAAAAGCTGGGTAATTCGACATAAAAATCTGGATTCACAGCTTTTCGCGAAACACCCTTGGGCCCCTGACCTTGCAATGACCCCGAAGACTGGGAAAGGAAAGGAAGACAGGGCGGGGGCAGTGAGGCCCACCTCTGCCTAATTGTGCTGGGGCACTGGCCTTGGGCACGCATGCAGAGGAGTCCTGAGAAGCCTACAAGGTCTCCAGTGGTTTTTTTTTTTTTTTTTTTTTTTTTTTTTATGATAGTCACAGAGAGAGAGAGAGAGGCAGAGTCACAGGCAGAGGGAGAAGCAGGCTCCATGCACTGGGAGCCCAACGTGGGATTCGATCCCGGGTCTCCAGGATCGTGCCCTGGGCCAAAGGCAGGCGCCAAACCACTGCGCCACCCAGGGATCCGGTCTCCAGTGTTCTGACTGGCACTTGGTGAGGCATGAGGAGACCCCAGGTACTCTGGAGCAAGGACACAGAGGAAGCCATGAGGACCCTGAGTGAGATGGACAGGGCAGGCAGGACCTGGGGAGCTGGAGGGGCTGGATTGGCCTCTAGAAAGAGCACGCTGGGTCTCCAGGACAATGGGAACCTTCCTGTCCTAGCTCTTGGAGACTCTCTGGTCCTGCAAAGGTTTTGTTTGTTTGCTTTTTATTTTTCTTTCTAAGGCTGTCAAACCCTGTGTTCAGACCAAATCTTCCAGGAAAGCCCAGTGTGTAAACTCTTGGCAGAACTATCCTGGAGGAAGTGGCTGGATGGCCTGAAGTTTGCCTCTGAAGATCCCTGAGGGGCTGTTCGGGAAGGTTCTCAGACCTGTCCAAGGTCACATGTGACATTGAGTAGAGCTGTGCTTATGCCACAGGCCTCTTGGCTCCTGGGAAGCTGAGAGCACTGGCTCTGGAGTCTGTTGGACTGGGGGCAAATCCTGGCAGTAGCTCAGTGACCTGGGCCAAGGCCCCTCACCCCTTTTAGGAGGGGATCCAGTACATCCCTCACTGGGTGTGGGGAGGACTAGAGGGGTTTATGCTTGTGGGGCCCCACCCAGTGCCTGGGAGTGGAGTTGTTTGTCATGGTTACCAAGGAGATAGTCCCATGCCTATAACAATGACCCAGGCTGCCCTCTGAACCCCAAGATGGGGAAAACTTCCCAGATTCCCTCTTCTCCTCTTCCTGCTCCCTCCCAGGCCACACAGACAGCAAGAATTTGTCCTCTGCAGAGATGTGCAGGGAGAAAGTCTCCTTTTTTTGATGAAACAGCGATGAGGTGATGTCTGGGTTTTTTATATCCTCATTGCTGAACTGGTGCCAGACATAAGAGTCCAGGCCAGATTCCATTAGCCACATTTGTCCTGTGGGCTCCTGGTCCTGAGGAGAACTTCCAGGGGTCCAGTGTGAGACCCAACAGCTGGGAAGACGATGGCCAGGGCCAATAAAAGCGTTTGTAAGATGTGACACCTCCACTGGAGACCCAGGCAGGGTCTTAAGAGTCTGCCTCACTAAAGAATCTTTCCATTTAAAAAAAAAAAAAGACATTGTTATAATTTTTCTTCTTGCCAATGTAAGAAATCCTCTGAGGTGTAGAAGTTACTACTAACCCCATTTTTGAGAATAAAGCGAGGCCTAGATAGGTTAATTACCTTGCTCAGAGGAACCCAGTAGTTATATGTCAAGTCATGGTCTTAATCCTGTTGATCTATTGTCACTCAGACTTCAAAAACCTGAATCCTTATTATTATTCTGCTCAACAGAAGGATCAATGGTCTGGAGAATTTGAAATTGTTGGCAATAATCTTATAGGATTATGTTTTAGATGGGGAAGGAAATCCCTCAAAGTAGCATGCACTTGTTAAAAAAAAATTCAGTTACAAAAATGTCTGAAGTAGACAGTGAAAACCTCTGTAACCCTACTCTCCAGAGATAAGCTCTGGAACCATTTAGGATATATACTCTTCTAGACCCTTTTATGCATTTACAAGTAAATGTTAATGTTTATGGCTTTTTTTAATTTATTTTTTTAAGATTTTGTTTATTTATTCACGAGAGACATAGAGAGAGGCAGAGGGAAAAGCAGACATAGGCAGAGGGAAAAGCAGGCTCCTCCCAGGGAGCCCAATACAGGACTCGACCCTAGGAGCCTGAGATCATGCCCTAAGCCAAAGGTAGACACTCAACCACTGAGCCACCCAGGAGTCTCAAAAAGATTTTTTTTTTTTTTTTAGATTTTACTAAAGATTTTGTTTTTAAGTAATGTTTACACCTAACATGGGACTCACAACCCCGAGATCAGGAGTTGTACGCTCACTGACTGAACCAGCTGGGCACCCCTGATATTTATGTTTAAAGATTATACATTCTGTTTTGAAGCTTACTTTATGCAAATAACAGCAGCTCTTGAAATGCAAAGGTTCCCAAGGGGGCAAATTTGTGGCAGATCTGGTGGAGAAAGCCTTTGGCAAAGTTTTGTGCAAAATTGTATGTTGTGTTTGTGAACACTGTTGAGGGATAGTGATTATGAGTGTCATTAGAATTTTCAAAAAGACTCAGACCCAAGCCCCTTGTTCTCCCAATGGAGAAAGTGAGGCTGAGAGGGGAAGGGTAGGTGAGTGGGGAGCCCAGCCCCTTGGATGGCCTTCAATGGGGACAACGAGGACGCTGCAGTGTGTGGTCCTGGGCATCCTGCCCTGGCCCCGAGAGGAACTGCACCCTGCATGCAGAGCTAGAGGAGGGTGAGCGAGTCAGCCTTGCCTGAGACTCCTGCAGTCCCTGCCAGGAGAAGATTTACAGCCACCAGGAGCTTGAGGTTACAGAGAAAGAGCCTGGTGCAGCGCTTGGGGAGGATGCTGCCTGCAGTGCCTGCAGTGGGCCAGCTTCTGGTCAAGCCTGGCTCCTCCAGACTCTGGAAAGTCCTCCAGAGAGCAGCCCTGGAGCATGGGGATGGACAAGGGGTAGGATTGGAGGGCACCGCTAGGATCAGACGCACCTGACTCCTATCCAGCTGATGTTGGGACCCCAACCCTGGAGACAATGGATGCTGAACACAGCGCCTGGCCAGATTCTTGTTACTATTCTAGTAAACAAGAAGTTACTAGAAGGAGAAGGGGCAAAGGACAGAGTGACCAGCACAGATAGAATGACATGAGGAATTTGTTAGGAGGTCCAGATGGCTGGAGTTCAGAGTCTAAGGGTGAGGGAGGAGAAGGGAGAGACTAGGAGCATCGTGGCATCGTGTGTTAGAGGGAGTTGGACCAGGGAAGTTCCTGAGAAGGGCTCAGGCAGGGGCTGACCATGTATCAGATGCAATATCTGGAGGCTCCTCTGGAGGCTGGATTGGGGGAAGCTAGGAATGGGAGGATGGTGAGGAGGCAACTGCCATTAGCCACGTGCCACACTAGGGGGAGTGTAAACAGGGCTGGACCACTGAGCCAGCCAAAGGGGCTCACACCTTTGCTGCCCTAGGTCCTGCCCCTACTGGACCAACAGAAACTCCTCACCATGGTTTCATGCCAGCATCCTTGCGACCAGCCGAGCATCACCCCTGCACCTCCAAGCCCACCTCTAGCTCCGAGATAGTTCAGGAAGGTGGGCATTCATAGGGTGGGTAATCATAACGGTACCAGGCTTTTCTCCATGGTATCTCCACATTGGCTCCAGGAGGTAGGGACTATTACTCTCCCTGGTTTACAGAAGAGGAACAGGCTTAAGATGTTTGAGAAGTGGGACCCCTGGGTGGCTCAGTGGTTGAGTGTCTGCCTTTGGCTCAGGGCCTGATCCCAGGGTCCTGGGATTGAGTCCCACATCCGGCTCCCTGCATGGAGCCTGCTTCTCCCTCTGCCTGTCATGAATAAATAAATAAAATCTTAAAAAAAAAAAAAAAAAAGATGGTTGAGAACTTTGTCCAAAGTCCCAGAGCTGCAGACTGGTGGCAGACAGAGCCAGGACCCAGATCGAGGGTTCCTAGTGCCATTGAGAGCTCCTGGGTCCCCCAAATCCAAAGACCAAACTTGGCCCTGCATCGTTCATTCTTTCACTTGATTTGTTCGCTCGTTCATTCATTCATTCATTCATTCACATTCTCATGAGCCCCACTGTGTGCCTGGCTCTGTCAGGCACTGAGGGGCAGCAGTCCCTCCACTCCCAGGGTACTACCCTGTGTGCATAGAACAACAGCTTTAGTAGAAACCAGATGGTAGGACCCAGGAGACCAGGAACACTGCCAGCTCCATCCCTTGATGGCAGGTACCAATAATGTCCTCTTCAAGAACAGCATCTGTTTAGTACTTAGGCAAGTGATCTAGTCGGGGGCAAGGGAATCAGCCAGCTTGGGGGTTACTAGGTAAAGGGATCAGGCAGGAAGCCAACTGGGGGTGGGGGTGGGGGACAGTGAAGCGATGTCTTCCAAAGGGCAGCCTATGGGAGGTTATGAGGTATTCCATTATCTAATGAGTGAGATTTGCAGGAGAGACTCAGAGTTTGGTGAGGAGCAAATGGGAAGCCCCTGGGGGCAGAGGGTGGGTGTGGGCCTGCCAGAATGGGGTGGCAGAGGCTGCTGGCCCGGTGAGCAAGAATGCTTGTGCAGCTCCCCTGGGGGCAGCCCCATCTGGCTCGAGAGTGGGGCTGGGCAGCTTTCTGGGCACCTGGCGAGCCTGCTGTGCAGCTGTGCTGATCTGAGCCTGTCAAATCCGAGTCCTCAACCCAGGCAGCATTTCACCTCCTGCTTCAGCAGGGATTTACCCAAAGGGTGGAGAGCCGGTGCTGTGGGACCAAGTGGATTGTGGTTCACATCCCAGCCACAGATGATAATGCATTTAATATGGAACCGCGATGGATGTGGTGTGCTCCCTGAATGCCAGGCGTTTGGCATTACTGCTTTTGGTCCTCATGGCAGCCCTGTGGAGTGGGCAACAGAGGAGGCCCAGGCCCAGAGAGGGTGAGTAACTTGTTCAGGGTCACACAGCTAGAAACAGTGGAACCTGAGTCCAAGCCCAGGTCCATATGATTCTGGGCTGGGCTCTTCCCAGCTGTATTATCTCTCTCCTAGGCCAATTCTTTTTCATCTGTATAAGCCTCTGTGTTTCCCCCCTATGAAATAGGGGAGATAATTGTGCCTACACCTGGGGTTATCGTGCAGATTAAGGGATATAGTCGAATTAAATGAGTTTTGTGTGGAATCTGGCACATAACGAGTTCTTGGCAAATGGCACTGTTATCATCATTGCCACCATCATCATCATTATTACTGGTGGACTGGAAGCCACCTGAATGATCATCTGATCCAGCCTCGTCATTGTACAGATGAGGAAACTGAGGTCAAAAAGGGGGTGGTGGATCTCACAGTTGGTGAGCAGTGAAGGGAATATCAGAAATCCTCAGGAGTTGGGCGCCTGGGTGGCTCAGTCAGTTAAGCATCTGCCTTCGGCTCAGGTTATGTTCCTGGGATCCTGGCATCTGGGATCAAGCCCCACGTCAGGCCCCCTGCTCAGCGGGAAGTCTGCTGCTCCCTCTCCTTCTGCCTCTCCTCACCTAGACTCTGCTCTCTCTCAAATAAATAAAGTCTAAAAAGAGAGAGAAGAAGAGAGAAGAGAGAAGAGAAGAAGAAAAGAGAAGAGAGAAGAAGAAGAAGAAGAAGAAGAAGAAGAAGAAGAAGAAGAAGAAGAAGAAGAAGAAGAAGAAGAAGAAGAAGAAAGAAGAAGGAAGAAGAAGAAGAAGAAGAAGAAGAAGAAGAAGAAGAAGAAAAGGAAGAAGAAGAAGAAGAAGGAGAAGAAGAAAGCCTCATGAGTCTAAGAACTGCCCCTCCAGCCTCCCCACCTTGCATGATGATAGCCTCAGGCCTTTCCACGAGTGTAGCCTAATGGGGGTCCCAAGGGGCACTAACCCAGCTATGTACCCACAGCTACCCAAGGTGGATCAGATGAGCTAGAGCACCAAGAGTTCCTACACATGTGGCTGGCTGCCTTGCACAGGGATTTGCCCACTCCTCTATCCTGGATTCTTCTTCTACCTCATGGTCTAGGGATGTCACTGCCTCCCTGGAAAAGGCTTTAAAGCCCTCTGGTGGCCATCCAGGACTCGAGCTGCAGAGTCTGGGCATCATGGAAGTCCAGCTCAGCCCCAGACAGGAGCCCAGCTCACATGTACCCAACTGAGGTCTAGAGCAGTGTCCCAACCTGAATATTGAGGTCCAGACTCTGCTTCTAGGGAGCACAGGACTTCATCCTGGTGGGAGGGTGTTAATACCCATCCACAGACTCTCATCATCCATTTGTCCTCAGGGTGTCCCAGTTCTGGGATACCCACTTACCACAGTACCCCTTGGTGAGACAGAGGATCTGGTTTTTATGTAGGATTCTGAGTTTCCTTTGTTTTGCTTGGCCCATGGGATGGAAGGTAATTGAAGCTTTTTGTTGTCATGCCAGCTTGGTGAAAGCCTGTCTTCCTCCAGCCACAGATAGCTAATGGGTAAGTTATGGAAAGTTGGACTCTCTCTGAGTGGGTCTGTTAGGAGGACCTCACGCTGATGGCCTTTGGAGGCCCTGGGCTCTAGAACCTGCCTGCTCTGAACTGGTGTCCCTCCTCGGATTCAATCAGGGTCCAAGCAGAAACACCAGACCATGGAGAGGAAGGGATTTGTCCCAGGCATTTGAACTTGGGTGGTAATGGGAGCTGCTTAAGCGATCTCTGGAAGGAAGGATGTTGTCATTGAGTCTGGGCCGGAGCTTACAGACACAGAGTACACTGTCAGGAAGGGCAGAGAGTTATCATATAGGGGAGGACAAGAACATTCTGGGGTCCACAGAAATGAGCTGGAACCCACGTGGGCAGACTGGAATCCTTAATGCTGCCAATCTTGATGGTGTACCTGTGGCTTCTGAAGAATCCAGGGCCCTTTTCACAAATCTAAACTGTGGCTTAGCAGGAATCAAAGCTGAATGCCGATCCCAGGGTAGTAGGGCAGTTGTAGACTGGCCACTTCCTTGAGACAGGAAAACTTGAAGGGACCCCCTGAAGAACTGTTTCTTGGCTCTTTTTCCTGCTTCTAGTCTCACTAGGACATGCACCCACACACACACATGCCTCTCGTACAGGTAATGTATGTCCTCCCTGTAAAGGCAAGGAGTTGATTTCTTTGGATGCTTCCAGTGCAACAGATAGCATCAAAGGAGTGACTGGGAAGGGTCATGAACATTTTCCAAGACCACGGATTCATCAAGACCCCTGGCTCCAGGGCATAAGTGACTTATGGAGGACACCTAAACACCCATCTTTGTTCATGGATGTCTGAGAAGGCATGTGCATGGGACCACAATTCTCAATTAAAACCCCAGACCCCAAGCAAAGATGAGACTCACTCTTCTTTCCTGTCTGAGTCTTGTGGACGCTCTGTGTGTATCTCCACTCTCTCTATATCTTTCATAAACTCTGCTCTCGCTTCTTGGCTCGCATTTGACTTCTATCCTGTGAGAAGCCAAGGACCCTCTTGGCTGGTCCTGCGGGGACCTGCCTCCCCCCCGCCTCTCCCCGCCCCCCCCCCGCCCCCCCCGCCCCCCCGCCCCCGCTGTCTAGGTCTTTAGACCTGGCCAGTCTGCATCAGCCTTATGCCAACACAGTGAGCCATCCAATCCATCAGCAGGTGCAGTGCGGGCGTTGTGACACTTCGGACAAAGCCGCCTCTTGCCTCCTTCCAGAAAGGATCTGAGGTAACTTTTAGTAATTTCTAGGGTAAAAATAATAAAAACAGCGAGCAAACAAATTGAAGCAGAGGAATAGGAATCACATAGGAAGAAGAATCTAGAAAGAAGTTTAGGACAGGGATGCCTCGAGGCTGCCTGTAACAATTACACAGGAAAGGGAGGGTGGCAGTTAGTGTCACTTGGGGGCCCTCTAGTGGGCATAGACGGAAATAATACTTAATTTGCGCAACATCTATTTATTATGCATGACTGTGGCCAGACGGTGGGCTAGGATGCGCCTGGCAATTCTGTAAATCAGAAATAGGAAAGACTTGTTGAAGAGCACACAGCACCAGCAGCAGGTCCTGGGTCATTTCCCAACACCCCAAGAATTCCCACGCTCCCTCTGATTGGACGAAACCCGGTGAGGCAGGTCCTGCAGTCACCAGCCTGCACTCCCAGCTCAGTCCATTGTTGCCTTGAGAAAGTAAGAAAGTTCCTCAGTTTCTCAAGGCCTCAGCATGCTCACCTGTAAAGTGAAGGTTATTATGTAGCCTCCACCTCTTGAGAATGGTGAAGGTTATATGAATGAATGGGTGTCAAGGGCTTGTGATGGCACTTGGCCCACAAAGAGTCCTCTTCCTGAGGAGAAAGTGAGGCTTAAAGAGGTAGACAGGTCAGTCCTGCATCATGTATGTCCGCAGGGCAGGGGAGAAAGTGAACAGGACTTGGAGAAAAACGATCTCTTCCAACCAGGAGGTGCTGTTCTTGTTAGTGATGGTGTATTTGTTGGGAGAAGTTAGTTCTCTATCCAGGTAGGCTTGGCCATCATAGGCTCTGCTCCACCCTCTTGAAGCAAGGGGCTCCTCCTGGGCCTGGGGTCTCAGAGGGCTGGGTGAGATGCACAAGACCCAGGTGTGACTTTTCTAGACCCAGTTGTTAGTGTTTGAAGGTGAGTGGGACTCAGAGTGGCCAGCTGGGTTTGGTGGTGGAGGGGGTGGAGAGGGAACCCCCCTGAGAGACCCTCCTTTGCTTCTGGCTGTCACCTCTGCAAGCTGTAAATATCCAGCCTTTGACATTAAGCTGTGTCTCCTCATTATACTGTATTTTTATACTGAGCTGTGGGAGAGGAGACCCAGGCCCACAGGCAAGTGTGCCCACTGGCCTGTTTTCTCTGTTTTACCTGGGGACGGTCATGGAAACTCAAATTGTTGGGAGACTCCAGTGAGTAAATACGTGGAAGAGCCTAGCACAGTGCCTGGTTCGTGGCAACTATTGATGGTAGTAATGTCATCCTTCACAGGTTGGGCTGGATGTCACCTCCTCCAGAAAGTCTTCCCTTACTTTCCTAGGGTGAGTTTGCTGCCTGAGTCTCCTGTGCATTCCCAGTCCTTCTGGACTGTGTTATGATTGTCCCTTAATTTGTGTCTCTCCCACACTCAACAGTAGCCCAAGGAGTAGCCCAGCTCTGGTTCATGTTGTAGCCCCCTTATGGCTGGCTCAGGCAGGAGTGACAAATAAATTTTAGGTGAATGAGTGGGACTTATAAGAGCATGTATCCTGGGGTTCCTGGGTGGCCCAGTTGGTTAAGCATCTGCCTCCGGCTCAGGTCCTGATCCCAGGGTCTTGGGATTGAGTCCCGAGTCAGGCTCCCTGCTTAGCAGGGAGTTTGCTTCTCCCTCTCCCTCTGCCTGCTGCTCTCCCTGCTTGTGCTCACTCTCTCTCTTTCTCTCTCTGTCAAATAAATAAATAAATAAAATCTTAAAAAAAAAAAAAAAAAGAGCATGTATCCTGGGGCTCTATGACCAGGCCCTTAGCTGTGCCACTCACACACTCTTTGATTTCAGCTCTTGGAGTTACATCTCCTCCCACCCCTGGGATGGTGTGAGGGACAAATGAAACCCTCTACATACCATCTGGCACACCATAGGTGCTCCATAAACATTCATTGTTTTCCACGCTTCCAGATTACAGGCCCTCCACTCGTCTAGGCCTCCCTCGGACCCTCCAACTCCAGGGAGCTTCAGCTCCTGCTCTGGACTCCCATAGCCTCTAGGGCATCCCCTATCACAGCACCAATCACTTTTGGGGCTGCTGCTGTCATCCCCAGACAGACTGTTTGTTCAGCCAAGGCAGGGCCTTTGCCTCATCCATGTGACAATATAACACCTAGCCCAGGGCCTGGCTCCGCAGTAGGAACTTGTGAAATGCTTTCTGAAGGACCCAGATGCTTGACTCTCTTGACTTCCTGCCTTTGCACTGTTGTCCCTGGGTTGCCTTTTCCTTTCATCTCAGCCTGTGAGACTCTGTTCTCATTGGGCGAGGCCTAGCACAAATGCCACCATCTCTAGGATGTCCTTCCTCAACAAACACTGTGACTTCTGTCTTCTTGGAAATCTTTTTCTTTTTAATATTTATTTATTTTGAGAGAGAGAGAGAGAGAGCAAACAGGGGGAGGAGGAGAGGAAAAGAGAGAAAATCCCAAGCAGACTCCACACACAGCACGGAACCTGACATGGGGCTTAATCTCACACCCCTGAGATCATGATCTGGGCTGAAATTGAGAGTCGGACACTTAATAGACTTGAGCCACCCAGGAGCCCTTGCCCGCCTGGAAATTTTTTTTTTTTTAAGATTTTATTTATTTATTTGAGAGCAAGGGCAAGTGCACAAAATAAAATTTTTTTTAAAGATTTTATTTATTTATTCATGAGAGACACACACAGAGAGAGGCAGAGACACAGGCAGAGGGAGAAGCAGGCTCCATGCGGGGAGCCCGACATGGAACTCGATCCCAGGTCTCCAGGATCAGGCCCTGGGTCAAAGGCGGTGTTAAACCGCTGAGCCACTGGGGCTGCCACTTTTCAAAAAAGGATCAGAGCTAATAGAGAAACTGTTGGGCTTAGAATTAATAAAACAATATTTATAGCCTTAGCTTACTACTAACTACTAGCAAATGTTACTTTGGCTGAGTAACATAACCTTTTTAAATATCCTTATATGTAAGAAAGGAGATAATAAGGTCCACTCTGCCTAAATCACTGGGTTGTTTTGAAGATGTGAAATATGTGAAAAGATTTTTAGAAGTTAGAATAAGAATTTAATGCAAAAGGAAGGTGTCATTTCATTTACTTATTTTTATTTATTTATTATTATTTTTTTAAAGACTTTATTTATTTATTCATGAGAGACACAGAGAGGCAGAGACATAGGCAGAAGGAGAAGCAGGCTCCTCTCAGGGAGCTCAATGCAGGACTTGATCCCCAAATGGGGATTACTACTCAAGCCTAAGGCAGAAACTCAACCACTGAGCCACCCAGGCATCCCAGAAAATGTCATTTTATTAAAGCCTCCCCAGGTTGAGTGGTGTTTTGTTTTTTTTTTAATCCGTGGGGAAAAAAACCCAACACACGTTCCATAAATACAAATAAGTATTTTTTTAAAGATTTTATTTACTTGCTCCTGAGAGACACAGATAGAGAAGCAGAGACATAGGCAGAGGGAGAAGCAGGCTCCTCACAGGGAGCCTGACATGGAACTCGATCCCAGGACCCCGGGATCATGACCTGAGCCCGACATGGCAGACGCTCAACTGTGGAGCCACCGAGGCATCCCCAAGTAAGTATTTTGATGATGGCAAATATACACTGCCTTCTCCAGAGTTTCCTAGAATCTCCTATGATCTATTTGGCCTTCAAAAAAAAAAAATAATAATAGCTCTTATTCTATGTCTCAGCTGACTCTAAGAGAGCTGCCATTAGTTCCCCATAAGTAACAAAACCATCCAGAACTACCATAAAGTGCTACCAAAGTTTATCTTTCTTACCAGATAGGTTATATAGTAAGAAACCTGCATGTCCAGCCACCTTTTAAAATGATTAAACAGGGACCCCTTGGTGGCTCTGCAGTTTAGTGCCTGCCTTCAGACCAGGCATGATCCTGGAGTCCCCAGATTGAGACCCATGTCAGGCTCCCTGCATGGATGGAGCCTGCTTCTCCCTCTGCCTGTGTCTCTGACTCTCTCTCCCTCTCTGTGTCTCTCATGAATAAATAAATAAAATCTTTTTAAAAAATGATTAAACAGCAGAAGTCATCTAGGCAGGGCAGACTGTGAATTTCTAATAAGATGTATTATAAGAGTTTGGTGTCTTGCTGGTACAGGGTGTTGGTATAGGGGTTGGGGAGAAGTTAAAGAACTGATTAGTGGTTAAGTGTCTGCCTTTGTCTCAGGGAGTGATCCCGGGGTCCTGGGATTGAGTCCCCCATCAGGGTCCCTGCAGGAAGCCTACTTCTCCTTCTGCCTATGTCTCTGCCTCTCTCTCTGTGTGTGTCTCTCATGAATAAATACATAAAATCTAAAAAAAAACAAAAACAAAAACACAAAAAACAAAAAAACCCTGTTAAATTGCTATTGGCCCCATATAGATTTCTTTTTTTTTTTTAATTTTTATTTATTTATGATAGTCACAGAGAGAGAGAGAGAGGCAGAGACATAGGCAGAGGGGGAAGCAGGCTCCATGCACCAGGAGCCCGACGTGGGATTCGATCCCGGGCCTCCAGGATCGCGCCCTGGGCCAAAGGCAGGCGCTAAGGCAGGCGCTAAACCGCTGCGCCACACAGGGATCCCCCCATATAGATTTCAACTCAAAAGGATCCTATGCCAAATTGGGGTTTAATTGTTCTTTAGCAGAAAGAGAAACCAAATAATAAAATTAGTGGATTACTTTAAGAAGCAACATTCTAAAATGGGCATGTACATCGGTAAATTCCAGATATGCTTCAAGTTCTTGGATAAAAATGATATTCTGCTCTTCACAATAATCATTCCAAATAAAAATGTTGGTCTTTTGAAATAGACAAAGAAACTAACCACCCTCACACCTTCGGTATCATCATTCCTCAGAAGAGCCTCAGGTAAATATTTTTTCCCCTTTGGTAAATTAGAGAGATCTAAGGGAATATTAGAAATTATCATATTCAGTTTTACCTTACTATCTGCTGGGAGTGATAAATCTTTTTATTTTTTTTAAGATTTCATTTATTTATTCGTGAGAGACATGGAGAGGAAGAGTCAGGTTCCTCGCAGGGAGCCCGACACAGAACTTGATCCCAGGACCCCAGGATCACACCCTAAGCCAAAGGCAGATGTTCAACCGCTGAGCAACCCAGGCATCTATTTATTTATTTATTTATTTATTTATTTATTTATTTATAACGATTTTATTTGGATAATTCTTTTTTAAAAAAATATTTATTTAGAATCATCTCTACAATGTGGGCCTTAACTCACGACCCCCAGATCAAGAGGTGCATGTTCCCCTGACTGAGCCAGTCAGGAACCCCTGGAAGTGATGATTCTTAAGTAATGATTCAATTTACAAACAGGCCAATCAAATTATAAAGAAGCAAACTACACATACGCCATATACTTCTCTCTGGTCTTGACTAAAGTTTCAGGTAACTTAGCAGCTTGGGTTAGCAAAACAGAGACTCAAAAGCCTTTATCTGATCGAATTTTTAAAAATGTATCTTTGGGGCACCTGGCTGGCTCAGTTGATAGAACATGCAACTCTTTTTTTTTTTTTTTTTTTTAAGATTTTATTTATTTATTCATGAGAGACACACACAGAAAGAGGCAGAGACACAGGCAGAGGGAGGAGCAGGCTCCAAGCAGGGAGCCCAATGTGGGTCTCCAGGATCACACCCTGCAGAGAAGGTGGCGCTAAAGCCCGGAGCCACCTGGGCTGCCTGAGCAAGCAACTCTTGATCTCAAGGTTGTAAGTTTGAGTACTATGTTGGGTGTAGAGATTACTATAAAATCTTAAAAAAAAAAAAAAAAAAAAAAAAAAAGGAAGAAAAGAAAGAAAGAAAGAAGAAAGAAAGAAAGAAAGAAAGAAAGAAAGAAAGAAACGTATCTTTTACTATCACCTTGTTAATTAGGCTGTGTGCCACAAAGATAAGCAAAACAAAGGTCGAACATACCTTAAGAAATCATGTCAGTGGAGGTACAAAGGAACCCACGATTAGCTTTTTAATATCTAGTATTTAAGCAGTGTGAAAAACATAAGTAAAGGCATAGCAAATAAACATTGCCATTGTTCAAGCTTTCATATTTTCTTTCCTTTTTTTTTTTAAGATTTTATTTATTTGAGAGTGATGGAGAGCGAGCATGAGCAGGAGGGGTGTGGAAAGGCAGAGGCAGAGGGACAAACAGGCTCCCTGCCGAGCAGGGAGGTGGATGTGGGGCTAGATCCTAGGACCCTGGGATCATGACCAGAGCCAAAGGCAGATGCTTAACTGACTGAGCCAGCCAGGTGCCCTGTCTTCAGGAGGTTTTCATATTTTCACTAGCAAAAATTTTTCATAAGGGAAATGTTTGACTTCATCCTTCCCCCAGAGTTGAATTAACACATATTTCAAATACTAACCTTTTACTTATACAATCTAGAGGATGAAACTAATTCCTTTTCTTACTTATATTTGTTTTGTAACCTGGTAATAGTAATGTATCTAAAAGCAACGTTTTCTAATACTTAGCTGAATAATGCAAGAAAGCGTGAAACCAAACTCATTTGTTTAATGCTGCAATGCATGTGAAAATAGTGCCTTATACATATGAAGCACTCACTTAATGTATAGTTACAAAAAAAAAACACCTATATGTTCTCATTCATTTGGGGAATATAAATAATAGTGAAAGGGAATAGAAGGGAAGGGAGAAGAAATGGGTAGGAAATATCAGAAAGGGAGACAGAACATAAAGAATCCTAACTCTGGGAAACAAACTAGGGGTGGTGGAAGGGGAGGATGGCGGGGGGTGGGGGTGAATGGGTGACGGGCACTGAGGGGGGCACTTGATAGGATGAGCACTGGGTGTTATTCTATATGTTGGCAAATTGAACACCAATAAAAAATAAATTTATTATTATAAAAAGAAAACAAAAAACCTACACAAGTACTCAAAAACAACACAAATATATCTTTAGCTAACCTGAGTGGTTTAAAATATGAGAAATAATACTCTCCAGTTATATATGTTTATAGTTCATAATTGAAATAATCCCTTCCTCCACCAAAAAAAAAAAAAAAAAAAAAAATCCCAAGATGTTCTTTATTTTTCCTGTAAAGAAATCAGGAAGCAGTAAAGTCACCTTTACATATACGAAACAGGGAAATGTGACTTTAGATTTCTAAATCATTTTAACTGACTTGTGTTTCAGCCTGACTCCTTTAACATTAACAGACTCATAATGTGGTAATAAGCAACCTCTATTTTTTTTTTTTTTAAGATTTTATTTTGGGATGCCTGGGTGGCTCAGTTGGTTAAGCATCTGCTTAAGCTGGGGTTATCATCTTGAGTCCTGGGATGGAGTTCCACATTGGGTTCCCTGCTCACTGAGGAGCCTGCTTCCCCCTCTGCCTACTGCTCCCCCAGCTTGTGCACCCTCTTCCTGACAAATAAATTTAAAATCTAAAAAAAAAAAAAAAAAGGATTGTATTTTTCAGTAACCTCTACACCCAACAGTGGAGATTGAACTCACAACCCCAAGATCAAGAATCATACACTCTACCCACTGAACCAGTCAGGCTGCCCTAGTGATAAGCCACTTTAAAAAAATAACTGCTCTTTTCTCAATCTGAAGTTTAGTTTATAAACCTTTAGTTATTATCTTTGCTGAAACACCTTTGACAGAGGTGGCATTCGTACTTGATTACAAATGTGCCCAAATCTAACTAATCAAATCACTATCATGGCAAAAAGAAAATACTGTAAGAGTCAGAATATGAGCTTGTCATAGTTACACTCATTTCTAGTAAAACATCTTTAAAGAGCAGGGACAGAATACTGTTTCAAGGGGGATGATCGGAAATTATAAGGAGAAAGTGAATAGTACCAGAATCGAGAGTGAGGTGATAATAGGAACTGACATCCTGGCAGACCCAGCAAAAGGAAAAATGAGATATTAAGAGGTTTCTCTTAGATCAATTTCCTTGGAGGTACATGGGTTTACCTTTCCAGCCGAATTCCCAAAGGGCTGCACTGAAGGGCAGCAAGGGCTAGACTGTATTTACAGCTCTGGTTCTGACTCTTCCGTTCATAAGGTAAATGATCTTGAGCAAAACCTTGCCTTTCTCAATCTCAGTTTTCCAAAGGAAGAGATGGCTCTAAAAGTCGCCACCTTAAGTTACTTAGCGATTAGCTCGCTAATTTTTTAGCACTCTACGGGAGGCAGTGGCGAGGCTGGGCCGCGGCTGGGGAGGGGTTAATGCCGTTCGGCCCCGCCCCTTCCTGGCCCCGCCCCGCGGGCACCACCGCCCGCCCGGGTTGCACCCTTGACCCCGCCCCCAGGCCGTGCGTCCACCGGAAGTGCCCACGCGCGGGCAGCTCACTTCCGCCCGGCAGGTGACAGCCGCGGGGCTCCGAGCGGCCGGCGGCACGGACGCACCGGGGGAGCGGGAGGACGAGGCCGCGGACATTTTGCTGGCTAGCCAAGCCGTGCCGTGGCGCCGGGAGCCATTCGGACCTGCGGGTGAGGAAGCGGGGAGTCCGGAGAGGCAGGAGAAGGAGTGGGGCGGGGAGGCGGTGGTCTGAGGTGAGGGGGTTTGTGGGGTCAGAGGTCACGGAGAGGACGGGACGCTAGAGACGCGAGAGTGGCTTCCCGAGCCCCGACTAGGCAGAAGGACTGCGGGTTCATTCATTCACGCTCACTTGGCCGCCGGCCTGAATCCCAGGCGCCCCAGCCCGCATCCCCTCTTGGGGCGTCCTCCGGAGAGACTCCTAGACTTAGGCCCGGAGGAGTCCGCCCCTGGCCAGAGGGGAAGCTCCGCTCTGAGTCCTGGTTTCCCCCTTCACATCCTGAGGCCTCCCAGTCATTCAGGGCCTTATCTCTTTGCCAGGGTTTAAAAAGGGAAAAGAAAAAAGAAATCAAGAACCGGCTCTGTGCCGCCTGCCCGGCGGTAGGCTTGGGCTTGGTCTATCCGTTGGCGTTTCATGGACAGGTTATCTGGGGACACCTGTAATCATGCTAAAAATACTGACGAAATGCTACCTACTATTTATTGAGCTCCTACTGTGTTTCATGCGCTGTGCTAAGCACAGTAGGTACGATGCCACGTGTAACTTCTCAACAGCCCTTGCGAAGTAGCTGTTGTTGATATCCCCATTTTATCCACGAAGAAACTGAGGCACAGAGAACTTGAACCACACATGATAAGGTCAATCCTGTGGTGCAGGCAGAGTCCGGGTTCTTACCCAGGCTCTCAGGGACCTGCAAAGTGCAGAGACAAAAGAGGCTGGAGCAAGGTTGGAGTGTAGGGGTGTAGGTATTTAATATCTTTAGCTGCCATTGTATTTATTCGAAGCTCTGTAAAGATGTAGCCTTAATACTTTGAATCTAATCTTCATAAGGGACATTTGATTTACGTGTTTAGGATGAAACAATTCTGCAGGCTACTGCTATAAGTGACTACCTTTCAGGGTCAAAGGGAAGTTTTTCTTGACTATTGAGAAGTGTGAGACTCAAAACAAATTATTCATGAAGCTAATTTAAGAATATTCAGATCCTGTCAGTGGTTGAGCTGCATTCCTTTTGAAATAAAGAGAGGAAGCACATGACCCCTAGGGATCTCTTGACCCTAGGTTCTTGAAGAACATTCTCAAGGGGAGGGTCTCTGTCTCTCTGAGAAAAGTGCAGGCTCCTTGGCTTCCTGACTGGGGAGCCACATCTTTCCTGGGAATGGTGAGGTCATTTGATGGCTGGAGGACTAGACTGTGAGTCTGAAGCCTTATTCCTTTGCAGACATTGAC
This sequence comes from Vulpes vulpes, assembly GCF_048418805.1. Lineage (NCBI taxonomy): Eukaryota > Metazoa > Chordata > Mammalia > Carnivora > Canidae > Vulpes > Vulpes vulpes. Next base: position 28,053 of record NW_027325846.1, read on the forward strand.
TTGCTTCAGTTCTGCCTCAGTTTCCCTGACGGCAGCACAAGGAAGACCTGCTGCCGTCCTATCCACTCCTGGGTGTTACAAGCCCTAATGAACCTGCTAAGGTTTCCACATGCTTCTGAAGAAAGCTGAGATATAAATATTACTGTAGTACTTTTTTTTTTAAACTCTATGATCTGTTTTCCTAGTTCCATTGAATTCGCAGAAACTTAATATTGTCACCTTATCCCCATCCTTCCAAGGGAGGATTTGAGATGAAGCGACTTGTCACAGATGGTAGGAACATGAGCAGAGCTCAGAGCATCTGGCTACCTGTCCTGAGTTGAGCCCACCAGCCTTCTCCGGCCTCTTAAAAACTGTCATAAAAAAGTAGCCTTGGTAGTTCTCAAAGAGTCAGATCCCTCAGAGGTTGTGGAGAAATTATCTGTTGAGTATGGTTTGAGCAGAGGCTTCATCCTGAGTAGCCTGAAGGGCTAGGAGGTGTAATGAAAAAACACTGCCTAACTCCCTCAGTTAACCCTCGGTTCTGACCCCAGCTCAGCAGCTCACCAGCTTCCTGGTAGTGTGACCTGGACAGCTTACTTAGTCTGGGCCTCCTTTACTTCAGTTTTAAAATAATAGTGACTACCACCTTCTCATCCCGCCACCCCCCATCCCCCACCTCCTGCCCCACTGGTGTGTGGGGGGATTAGATAAGGAAATTTGTGCAGAGACTGTTAGTGGTTGGGTGCTTTGATCCTAGGCAGTTGATGCCTACTGGGGGCCTTTTTCTGAGGAAGGCTGTCAACCCTCGTCTGTGGGGTATTACTTCCTTCTGCAAACAGAGACCTTTACATACACAACACTGCTACCCCCCTTCTCGTTTCACTTCCTAAAAGTGTTTCAGAACAAGTTTAGTTTGTTGGTCCTTCTGGCTTTGGGCTTGGGCTTTCATCTTTTTCTGGTCATCCTCTGAAACTGTTGCATGTCTTGACTACTCACTTCCTAGAAAACCCCCATGCCTGGCACCAAAGCTGGACATGCTGACAGTGAGCAAACATGGCTTGAATACGGGTTTTGCATTTTGGTGTAATTATGAAAGCTTGAGAGGGTGTCTGTTACATGTAGATGTTTCTTTTACTGAACAGGTTTTTTTTTGTTGTTGTTGTTGTTGGTTTGGTTTGGTTTTTTTTTGCCTGAGTCAGGTCACTGATACATGATCATAGCTCAGAAATATTTTTTGTGTTTTGTTTTTCTTTTCACACAGAGACAAACAAATAACACCAGAGAGGAAACGTGACTTGGGGAATACTTAAAAAAATAATACTGCTTGAATATCCATCAATGAGTCCTTATTGCTCTTAGGCTAAAAATCATAGTCTTTATCGTGGCCTTCAAGGCCTTTTGGGCTAACTCCTGCTTGGCTCTCCTGCCCTATCTCTCCCACTCCCCACTTTTTTTTTTTTTTAAGATTTTATTTATTCATGAGAGACACACACACAGAGAGAGAGAGAGAGAGAGAGAGAGAGAGAGAGAGAGAGGCAGAGACACAGGCAGAGGGAGAAGCAGGCTCCATGCCGGGAGCCCGATGTGGGACTCAATCCCGGGTCTCCAGGATCACACCCTGGGCTGAAGGCGGCGCTAAACCGCTGAGCCACCGGGGTTGCCCCCCACTCCCCACTTCTATCTCTTCCCAGGCTCCTGTCAAATTCAGCTACTTGCCACTTCTGCAACTCCTAACTCTTTTTACCTCTCTGTCCTTACCTTGTGTTCTCCTTACTGCCTGGACACCATTTCTTGTCACTCATGCCTCTTTCTTTGCTGGGCCACTAGTTGGAGCTTCCCATCTGATCATCTCTCCGACCTTGCAGGCCTGAACCTCCTCAGTGTCCTGTGGCACTGCTCATGATGGGTTGTCATGTTCACTTGCCTGTCTTCTAAGTAAACAGCCCTTAATCCTTGCGGGGGGGATGTGTTTTAACAGTCTGTGTCTCTAGCACTTAGTGAAATGTCTGGCACATATGTTCTCAATGTCAGTGAATGGATGAATATTGCATTGACTTGTTAGGATTTCTTGATTCCTAAGGAATTCAAAGCACTTTCCAGATGATCTGTCCGTCTTCATATCACTCCAGGGGGATAGGGAGAAGTCTGATCAGTGATAGTATTAACTACTCTCAGGCTACTGTTGCTACCACCCAGCCAGCCACTAGAGTGTTTCAGGGCCTCCAGAGACTTGGAGTTGGGAAGCAGCAAGGAGGTGCTAGTGGTAACCCCTTTGCCATTGTAGTAATAGTGGCCAGCATTCATCAAGCATTTGGTGGGCTGGGCACGACTGAAGGCTTTATATGTATTGACCTGTTTTAACCTGACAAATCCCTCACGTATGTGACATTGCAGCTCTCATTTTACAGTGGTGGTATGCTTGTACCTGTTAAGTTGTGTAGACTCCTGGAGAGCCCTTGTCAAACCTGCTGTGGCCACCTTTTCTTTCCCTGCTCCTTGTTCTTAGATGGTCTCCTGTTATTTAATGGAGCTGAGGAGGGGCTTGCCTGTGGTTTTAGACTTTCAAGCCTCATGTTTTTTCAGTCTTTAGCCTTGGGCTTGACCTCTGATCTTTATTAAGAGGGTCTCCCCAAAGTTGGGAGACCTCTTCTAGTTAAGGTAAGAGGCTGGTTGTGTCAGAATTCCCAGAGTTCCATCAGCAGCCAGGATACCTGCCTTAGTGACTGCTCTCCCAGGTTTGCCATCTCTTCTGTGAACTTGAGCTAGAAGATGGTCGATTTGGAAGTCAGGTCTCAAAGCTTTAAAACCAGTCCTTCTTGGGACTCCTGGGTGGCTCAGCAGTTGAGTGTCTGCCTTTGGCTCAAGGCATGATCCTGGAGTCCCGGGATCAAGTCCCAAATCGGGCTCCCTGCATGGAGCCTGCTTCTGCCTCTGCCTGTGTCTCTGCCCCTCTCTCTCTCTCTCTCTCTCTGTGTGTGTGTCTTGTGAATAAATAAAATATTTTTTTAAATAAATCTTTAAAAAAATGTATTTAAATAAAACCAGTCCTTCATCATTCATTTTTAGCACTAAAAACATTCATTAAAATAGAGCTCTGTAAAGGAATAGATGGGTGACATACTTTTTGCCATACCTAATTGCTTTTAGGGTCTTACGCTTATTGAGAGGAATGACAAAATTTCATTAGCTGGTGAGTCTGCTTCTGTGGTCTCCATTCTCTGAATGAAGCTGAGTGGCTGGATGTTGAGACACTGAGGACAGAGCCTTCATACATTTATTCATTCAGTATTTATTGAGCCCAAGTGGATACCTGGCACTGGGCTAAGTGTGATGATAGGTAAACAAGCCAGTTTCTGCCCTTGGGTTACTTACTACATTCTAATGAGGTAGGGATTGGGAGGAAACAGAAGAAATAGAAAACAAATGTAATAATTAGAAAAACTGATAATCCATGAGAGAAACAGGCATAGCAACCAACGCATGTTGAAGTGTAAGTCAGATCTACTCAAGACCCTTTAGCGGTTTCCACCTGACTCAGAGTAAAAGCCAGGGTTCTAACCTTGACCTGGAAGCCCCCTCCATTCTCCTCTGACCTCATAACCCACTACCCTCCTCATTGCTCACTCAGCTTTCCTGCTATTCCTCAGACAAGCCAGGGGATGCTCCCACTTTTCACTATCTTAAGCCTGGAAGTCTCTTTCCCCAGACAGTGCCACCTGTCACCTTCTCAAGGTGGCCAGCTGGTTAAATTTCAACCTCCTTTCCTCCCCTCCTCCACACTCCCTATCCGCCTTCCTGTTTTCTCTTTTTCCATAGCATTTGTAGCTACATCAGATAGTATATATTGTACTTATTTGTCTCGCTTGTTGTGGTCCCTGTCACCGAGATATATGCGCCATGAAGGGAAGGATTTTTGTCTGACTTATTCACTGCTGTATCCCTAGCGTGTAGACCTGTTTATGGCATGTGAAAGGTGCTCAGCAAACATGAATAGGAATGGGGGTGGGGGTAAGGACAAGAAAATATGTACTTAGTGAGTGCAGGGTCAGTATCTTTGAAGTGATGTCATTTAAGCCGAGATTTGAAAGATAAGTTGGAGCAACCACTCTAGAAGCTGGAGAGGATAATCCAGGCAGAAGGCTCAGCAAGTGCAAAAGCAGTGAAGAGCTTGACAAAAGAACACAGAAGGCCTGTGGGCCTAGAGGGTTATAGAGAGAGGGAAGGGCCTGCCTGTGTTCACATCATAGCTGTCAGAGCCCTCTGCCACCAGCATTTGCATCCCCTCCTCCAGCAGCTCTAGTCTCTTTCAACTGATGCCTGTGGGAGCAGGGGATGGGGAGGTGGCCTGGACATTTCTCCCATCAGAGCTCTTGCCACCTGGTCTTCTGCCCTTTGCTCTTTCTTCTCTCTTTTCTTTATTTACTTGTCTCCCATTTATCAGGTTTAAAATGAGCTAAGGGATTTGGCATTTTCAACTTTAGTTTTATCAAAATAACTTGACAACCAGAGCAGATGCATGTCTGATGCTGGCACACCCTGTGAGTGGAACATGGGGAAGCTGAGATTGGTTTACAAAACTTGAAATTTCCCTGAGAAGAGATTTGAGCACTAATCATTCAGATGTTTATTGAGCACCTACTATTTGCCAAGTAATAGTCTAGGAGGTAGGGATACAGTAGTGAATAAAATGAACAGTCTTTGTCCTTATGGAGCACATTATGGAGGGAGAAAAAAAATAGATGATATAAATATATTTTATAGTTTGTTGGTGATAAGTACCTTGAAGAAATACAAAAGGAGGAAAGAAGAATAGGGAGTTGGGGGGATTGGTTGGGGAGGTGTACAATTTTTTTTAAAGATTTTATTTATTTATTCATGAAAGACACAGAGAGAGGCAGAGACATAGGCAGAGGGAGAAGCAGGCACCCCATAGGGAGCCTGATGCAGGACTCAGTCCCTGGACCCGGGGATCACACCCTGAGCCAAAGGCTGATGCTCAGTCGCTGAGGTACCCAGGTGTCCTGGATGTGTACAATATTAAAGTGGTCAGAGAAAGTGACATTTGAGTGAGATTTGAAAGAGATGAGGGACTGAACCATGATGCTATCTGAAGAAAGAGCCTCCCTCCCTGGCAATTGTACCATATGTACAAACATTGTAGAAACATGCTTCTTGTGTTCAAGGATCATCAAAGAGGACCCCATATGGCTAGAATTGAGGAAATGATGGAGAAAATAATGGGAGAAAAGTTCAAAGAAGTAATGATGAATGGTGTATATGTGTGTGAGAGAGAACCAGAAAGGATATGTGTCTCATATGGGCCTATAGTCCATAATGCCATGGTAGAGATTTTGGCTTTTACTCTAAGACAGGGAACCATTGGAGGATTTTGGACAGAGGAGTACCACTGACTTAGACTATAATGGGATCATTCTGCCTGGTGCTGAAGTAGGTTGTTGAGAGCGGTGTGGAAGCAGTTTTGGTAGCAATCCCAATAAAAAGTGATGGTGTCTTGGAGCTGGTGAAAGCCGCCTTATGGATTCTGGATTCATTTTGAAGGTAGACCCCAGTAGCATTTGCTGATAGATTAGATGTAGGATATGAGAGTGTGTGTTGTCAAAGATAACTGAGATTTTTGGCCTGAGACCCTGCTAAAGATGTTGGCAGTAACTAGATAATGAAAACTGCAGATGAGCCAGTTGAGGGATGGGGAGAAGCAGGAAGTCAGGTTTTTAAATTTTTTATTTATTTATTTATTATTTTTTAATTTTTAAGTCCAACGTTTATAATATGAGGGCCAGGGCTTTCTCCTCAACTCAAGTTTATAAATTTTCAATTGGCTTGTGAGACCAATAGAGATACTTCTTGTCTAATTTGGTTTCTGGGAAGACTTCATTCAGGTCCTCAATGGCCATCTGATCAAATGGAATTATGTTCTTCATCTTCTCCAGCTCTTTTTCATATTCTTCAATCCTGGCCTTTGAGAGAGACAAAAACTCAGCACAGCTTTTCACATCTTCTTTTTCCTCAGCATCCACCTGGACAGTGTATTTATCCTCTGGCACAAGAACCTTCAGGGCATTAAACTTCTTCTCAAAGTCATCTACCAAGCCAGCCTTTGCCACATTGGCCTTGTAGTAAGCCCAGTCAGTAGCAGGTGGTTTCTCAGGAAGAGTAGCCAACCTGGAGGTAAGCATCTCATTCCAGGATTTCAGGGAGTTGGCAATGGCCTTCTGGTTTTGGGGTATGATCTCCCCAAAAGCTACCCAGTCAGTGGTTTTTATTTTTTATTTTTATTTATTTTTTTAATATTTTATTAATTTATTCATGGGAGACACACAGAGAGGCAGAGACACAGGCAGAGGGAGAAGCAGGCTCCATGCAGGGAGCCCGATGTGGGACTCGATCCTGGGACTCCAGCATCATGCCCTGGGCCGAAGGGAGGCACTCAACCACTAAGCCACCCAGGTGTCCCAGTCAGTGGTTTTTAGAGCAAGTTTTCACCCAGCCATCTTGAGATCCTTCACCGACCCTGGTGGCCCACAGTCCAGGAAGTCAGTTTTTATCATGTTAAGTTTGATCTGCCTGTTAGCTATATAGATATTCAAGTTCAAGTGTTGATTAGGCAGTTTGGATATATGAGCTGGGAGTTCACTAGAGAAATTGGGCCTGGGGACGTAAGGGCCTGGGGACATACATTTGTGGGTTGTCAGCATGTAGATGACACTTAAAGCCTTGACACTGGATGAGCTCACCAAGGAGGCAAGATAGCATTGGTAGGGAAGGAAAGAGAGGTACTAGGCCTGACCTGTGGGCCCTCTGATGGATGAAGAGGAAGAGGAGGAAGAACCAACAAAGGAGACTGAGAAGTTGCAGGCAGTGGGGTAGAGGGAAAGGCAGAGTGCATGGCATCCTGGAATCCAGGGAAAGAAAGTGTTTTGGAGTATTCAAGGAGCGATAAGCAATGTCAAATGCTCTTCTGCATGAGACTTGTCATCTGACAGGACCACTGCACCTTTTGCCAGCAGGATCTAATATGCACTAGCATCCAAGACCATCCTTGAATCTCATCCTTCCTTGCCTAACCTCATCTCCTTTCCCTTCCAAGTCCTTGCCTTCAACCAGGCAGGGGTTCTCATAAATTCCTGAACACACATGCTTGTTTTGGCTTCGGATAAGTTGCTCCTCTCTCAGCATCTTTAATTCTTTATTTGTAAATGGATTACCTTGAGAATTAAATGAGAGAAGGGCTATAAACCATTTAGCACAAAGCCCACACCCCAGTCAGTGTTGCTGGTGATTTAGTCTCAGTTATGCTGACATCTTGTGGGTCTTCTCCAGGTTACCCTCAGCCCTCCCTTTCCAAATGTGACCCATCTTTTTCTGTCCGAGCAAGCCCTTCATCTAAGAGGGCTTCCCTACATGTTGTCCCAGTCTCAGAACCCTCCTCTGAAGAGTGGTGGTACTTGTATGGAAAGCATGATTGCTCTGCTATTCACCTGCAGTCCTTTACTTGGGCTCTGCATCTGTAAGACCCCAACGGGAGAACTCTCCCTTGTCTGCTTATGTACATGCTCCTGTGTGGGGCACAATGTCAGTCTCAGAGCTGACAGTGACCCATGCTGTTACACGTGCTGCGTGGATGACTCTACACTTGACAGATCTTCAGAAAGTGTTCCTGTTGTGTAGATGCGAAAACTGAGATTTAAAGGGACCTCGTTCTATAGTCTTTGGCCTCTTTCTCTTCTTCTTGATTAAGTATTATTCAGAAGAAGCCCCTGTTTCTTTTTCAAGTCAAAGGAACTTTTCTTTTCCTATCTTAAAGATTTTTTGTATTTTTTCATGAGAGACACAGAGAAAGAGGCAGGGACATAGGCAGATGGAGAAACAGGCTCCCCACAGGGAGCCTGATGCAGGACTCGATCCCAAGATCCCAGGATTATGCCCTGAGCCAAAAGCAGACACTCAACCACTGAGCCACCCAGGTGCCCCATGAACTTTACTTTTTCTTGACAGCAGATCTTTTCAAGCATTACTGTCTGTAGATTGTTGAGAACTGGCACATGATTCTAGAATTAGGTTATAAAGACTCAGTGCTAATATAAGAAAATTTGCATGTGGCATGTGTGTGCCTTTACTTCCTTTTCATTTTGAGGCTTTAATTGCTAGTGGGTCTGAAGAGATTGATTTTGGCTAACCATGCTTCGTCCAAATCCCAAGAGACCCATAACTCGGCAACTTCATCCAGACAGGCTTTCACTAGGCACGTTAACAAACTAGACATTCCTGTTGTCCAAACTGGATGGGCTGGCTCTTAAATAACCTGTAATTCAACGTTTGAGAGACTCTGAAGGGATATGTGGCAACATATTTCATTTATCTGTTAGCTTGGAGTGTGTGTGTGTGATTCTGCCAGGACTTCATTCAAAGAGAAGTTGACTTGCTGGGTAGAGTGGGACCTCTGGGACGTCATTATGGGGCAAGGGTAGAGAGTATCAATACTACCATTTTCTAGCTGTGTGACTCCAGACAAATAAATACCTTGGTCTCTCTGGGCTTCACTTTCCTCATCTGTAAACTTGTGATATTATCAGTACTTTTTCCACAGATTATTGTGAAGATTAAATGTGAAAATCTTTATGTAGTGTCTGGCCCATAGAGCACATCTGTTTGCCGTCACTACTACCATTGCTGCCTTTGTTCTGAATTCCACACCAAGCCCAAAGAAAAGCACAGCTTATTTTCTCAGTTATTAAACCAACTTGAAAGAGCCTGAGTTTGGTGACCACATCTAAGAGAGAAAGTCTGAAATCTGGTTTCTCTACTGCTGAGTCACCCTTTTAATCTTCAAGGTGGCCTTACCTGTTTCCTTGTCTATAAAATGAACTTTAGGACTTTCCTGTGAGGACCTTTTCCTTTTTAAAAGGAGACTTAGACTGATGAGCAGCCATGAATAATTGCTGGGTGGTGAGTAGAATCATTGTCTTTATTATAAACTCTAGGCTTCATAGGGCAGGAACACAATCCAGAGAATGGCACAGAGTAAGGGAATATTTTGAATGAATTAACCTGTGCCTTTGAGACAGAACGGAAACAGCCACACATGGGGATAATTAAAGTTTGGCTTTTCTGGGATCCCTGGGTGGCGCAGCGGTTTAGCACCTGCCTTTGGCCCAGGGCGCGATCCTGGAGACCCGGGATCGAATCCCACGTCGGTGGGAATCCTCCCGGTGCATGAAGCCTGCTTCTCCCTCTGCCTATGTCTCTGCCTCTCTCTCTCTCTCTCTCTCTCTCTGTGTGTGTGTGTGTGTGTGACTATCATAAATGAAAAAAAGAAAAAAAAAGTTTGGCTTTTCTGTTCTAAATGAAGAAGAAAAAGTAGCACCATGCTATTCCCTTTTATTTATTCTTCCTAGTGTAGTCTTGACTGTCCTTGAGCTAACATGTGCCTGGAGCATGTTTCGGAACCTCTCTTCATCAGGCAAGGGATTAACAGTAACTGTTTTAAACAGCACTGAAGTTGGAAGCCACCAACACAGACTTCCAGGGATCATTTTTCTCTGCCCAAATATCCTTGAATTCAGAGATGAGTCTTGGCAGTTGGATCATACCTTGCCAAGTATCTCCTTTCCTTTCCCCTCTCCCTTTTCTGAAGCCGCTTCTCTGGCTAATTTCACAATACTGTCTCCTTGTTAATTCACTGAGGGCCCATGGTATGCATTCATTGTTCTAGTGCTACCAACTTGATGCTTCTCATCTGTTTGCAGAGCATGGGTTGCTCTGGCATGAATCACTACCCTGAGACTAGAAAAGTCCTTTCCTTGGCCATTGGCAGGCCATTTGGGGAATCATTTGACTTGTTATTGTTTTCCTTACTGAAGGAAAGGAAGACTAACTGAAGACCTAATAAGGTTTGGTGGCACTGGCTGCATTCTGAATCTGTTTACTCTTGTCCCTTGGAAACATCTTCTGTCATGCTCTGAGAATGATCGTGCTCCATTTCTTCTTGTTTGATATTTTGGGAGAACACTTATTGGTGAGGAAATGGATTTCTCATCTAGCAGAGAATGGTGACACCTGAGATGTGGGATGGAGTTTATCTGTCATTTAATAGACTGAAACTGTTGTCCTGTGGAACTGTAAGTTGTCTAAAGGGCCCCTGGTGAAGAAGGGGAGTTGGACATAGTGGAATGAGCTGGGTTCTAGGTCCCCCACACTTAAGTAAACCAGAACAACTCTTTTTTTGTTTTAAACAGTTTAAAAGCAAGAAGGGGCTTGAAAAGCCATTGGTCTGGTTGAATTCTCTTGTTTGACAATTGGGAAAAATAAGGCCCAGAGATGGAGGCATTTGCCCAGGGTCATACAACTCTTGGTAGCAAAGCTAGATTTCCTGGCAAGCCATCTTGGCATTGGATCATCCTTACCGTGTTGGTTGAAAGTTAACTACAAAGGCTTATGTCTCTAGTCTGTCCCATTGTCACTCTGGTCTCATCAGGGAACAGGGAGTCCTCTTTTTTTTTTCTTAGATGTTTATTTGAGAGAGGGAGAGTGCGGGTACAAGTGTAAGCAGGAGGAGGGGCAGAGGAAGGGGAAGAAGCAGACTCTGACTGAGCAGGCGGCCTGAAGTGAGGCTTGTCCCGAGGACCCTGGAATCCTGACCTGAGCTGAAGGTAGATGCTTAACTGAGCCACCCAGGTGCCCCATCAGAGAGTCCTCTTATCTTGATCTTTTATAGGCCTCTGGTTTTGTAGTTTCTCTGGGAGCCTGTCTTTTCATTAATTTTGTCAGCACACATTTGATGAGCTCCTGGAATGTGCCAGGCATAATGCCATTGGGTTGACAGCAGTAAACAGGACAGATCCCAAATTAGAGTCATGAGGAGGGCTGTGGAGAAATCATGATGTGACTGAGTCAGATATCAGGGAGACCTCTGCCCCTGTGGGTCTGGAGAAAGCTTCTATGTGGTAGCAGTGTTTGAGCTGAGACTAAGGATAAGCATGGGCCAAGGAACAGTTTTTGAATAGATGTCCCATTGTTTCCTAAACTATTATATTTGAAAGAGGTGATACATGCATGGGATATAAAATTCCCAAGATGTAAGCTGGTAAGTGATGAAGGATCAGTCTCTCACCCCATCCCTTGGCAATCCAGCTTCTTTTCTGGAGGAAAAGATTGTTAACTTTTCTTGTTTACCCTTTTTTTTTAAAAGGTTTTATTTATCTGAGAGAGAGAGAGAGAGAGCACACAAGTGGGGGGAGGAGCAGAGAGACAGATAGACTCCGTGCTGAGTGCAGAGCTCAATGGGTTCAATCTCATGACCTGATCATGACCTGAGCCAAAATCAAGAGTTGGATGCTCAATCAACTTTAGTGCCCCAAATTTCTTTTTTTAAAAAATAAGTAATCTCTCTGCTCAACATGGGGCTTGAACTCATGACCTTGAGATCAAGGTTCATATGCTTTACTGACTGAGCCAGCCAGGTACCCCTGTTATGCCATAATTTTTTTTAAAAACCCTCTATGGAAGGACATTTAAGGTGTTTATAATAGTTTGCTATTTTAAGAAGGGTGCATGAATACATGAATAACTGTACATACATAGCTTTTGTACGTATAGAATAAATTCCTAGCAGTGCCTGGGTGGCTAAATTGGTTAAGCCTCTGACTCTTGGTTTCAGCTCAGGTCATGGTCTCATGGCCGATCAAGCCCCAGGTCAGACTCTGCAGTCAGCACCAAGTCTGCTTGAGATTCTCTCTCTCTTTCTCTCTCTCTCTCTCTCTCATCTGCTGCTCCTGCACTTTCTCTCTCTCAAATTAATAAATAGATAAAATCTTTTTTTTTTAATTTTTTTTAATTTATTTATTTATGATAGTCAGAGAGAGAGAGAGAGAGAGAGGCAGAGACACAGGCAGAGGGAGAAACAGGCAGAGGGAGAAACAGGCTCCATGCACCGGGAGCCTGACGTGGGATTCGATCCCGGGTCTCCAGGATCGCGCCCTGGGTCAAAGGCAGGCGCCAAACCGCTGCGCCACCCAGGGATCCCCAATAGATAAAATCTTAAAAAAAAAAAAAAGAATAAATTCCTAGAGGCAGATTTGCTGGATCAAGGGTCAGCATCTTTGCAATTTTGATAGTTGTTGCCAAATTGGTGTAGAAATTGTAGCAATTTAGACTCTCATTAGCATTAAGAGTATCTGTTTTCCCACATCAGCACCAACATGGGATGTTATCAGACTTTTGGGTCTTTACCAGTCCAGTAGTTACTGGATGATATTTCATTGTAGCTTCAGTTTCTCTTATAAGTAAGCTTAAACCATTATTCTTCACTTCCTGTGAACTCACCATGTTCTTTGCTATTCTCCTATTTTTAGGTACTTTTTACATATTAAGGAAAATAGACTTTTGTCTGGGATGTGATGGAAATTTATGTGTGTGTGATTATCATATGTTTTTGTTTTTTATTGTTTTTGGCCATGCAGGAAAACTTAATTTTTATGTAATCGAACTCATAGTCTTTTAAGGCTTCTTTATTTATTTCAGAAAGGCTTTGTTTACTCTAGATTATACAGTCTTCCATTTTTCTTCTTCAGCATTGGGTTTTGCTATTTTTTAAAAATTCAATATTTGTGTGATTTACACCAAATGAAATGTCAGTTGTTTTTTTTTTTTAAGATTTTATTTATTCATGATAGACACAGAGAGAGAGAAAGAGAGAAGCAGAGACACAGGCAGAGGGAGAAGCAGGCCTCATGCAGGAATCCCAATGCAGGACTCGATCCTGGGACTCCGAGATCATACCCTGAATCAAAAACAGGCGCCAAACCGCTGAGCCACTCGGGCTGCCGGAAATGTCAGTTCTTAAATGTACCGTTTGGCCAGTATCTGCATCAAGATACAGATCATTTCCATCACCCCTAGAGTTCTTTTGTGCCCCATTCAAGACAGTCCTTCTCAGCTAGAAACATCCAATAATCTGACTTCTACCACCGTAAGTTAGTTTCGCCTCTTCTTCTTATCTAGAATTTCATGTAAGTGGAACCCCACAATATTTATGCTTGTCAGTGTACTTTTATTCCTTCATGGTTACCTATCAGAAGAAATGAGTGAACTAAGTAAAACAGCAAGTGCTGCTGTCTCCATTTTCAAGATAGGAATTGGATCATAGAGATGAAGTAAATTAACATCAGTTCAGAATTCTTTCTTTTAAGGGATCCCTGGGTGGCGCAGCGGTTTGGCGCCTGCCTTTGGCCCAGGGCGCGATCCTGGAGACCCGGGATCGAATCCCACGTCAGGCTCCCGGTGCATGGAGCCTGCTTCTCCCTCTGCCTGTATCTCTGCCTCTCTCTCTCTCTCTGTGACTATCATAAATAAATTTAAAAAAAAATTAAAAAAAAAAATTAAAAAAAAATAAAATTATTATTAAAATAAATAATAAAATAAAATAAATAAAATAAAATAAAATAATTATTGTTGAGGCACCTGGTCAGCTCAGTTGGTAGAGCACATGACTCTTCATCACAGGGTCATGAGTTCAAGCCCTGTGTTGGGCATGAAGCCTACTTAAAAAATAATGATGATAAAAATAAAATAATTATTGTTATCTTTAGCAAATTTGAGATCTTGGAGAAAAGTTGAAATATATTCAGGGTTTCTTTTTTTTTTAAAGATTTTTATTATTATTTATTCATGAGAGACACACACAGAGGCAGAGACACAGGCAGAGGGAGAAACAGGCTCCATATAGGGAGACTGATGTGGGACTCGATTCTGGGACTCCAGGATCACGCCCTGGGCCGAAGCCAGGCGCTAAACCACTGAGCCACCCAGGCATCCCCAGGATTTATTTTCTTAATGTATTTTTATAGATTTAAATTCATTTTATTAGCTTAAAACTCAGATTCTTTAGCTCTTGTTTATAAAACTACGTTTAGATATGTGAAGACTGGGATCCCTGGGTGGCGCAGCGGTTTGGCGCCTGCCTTTGGCCCAGGGCGGAATCCTGGAGACCCGGGATCGAATCCCACGTCGGGCTCCCGGTGCATGGAGCCTGCTTCTCCCTCTGCCTATGTCTCTGCCTGTCTCTCTCTCTCTCTCTCTCTCTCTCTCTCTCTGTGTGTGTGTGTGTGACTATCATAAACAAATAAAAATTAAAAAAAAAAAAAAAAAGATGTGAAGACTTCACAAATTTAAAAAGTGTTGAGGACCTTTTTTTCCTTAAACCTAAAAATCCAGTGGCTAAAATTCAAAGTCTTTAGCTGGGAATATTTTTATGATTTTTCCCCCTTCCATTTTATCTCTAGGTCCTCAGTTCCACTCTTAGATTACAATACATCTTTGTCCTAACCAGTGTGTCAGTGATTCTCACCAAGGACTCCTTTATAGTTCTAGAAAACATAAAACTACTTTATTTCAGGCTTTGTTACTCAATTTTTCCCCCCAGGTTCATAATTTATTGTACAAATTGAGTATCACATGATAAGTTGACATTAGCTTCTCCAAGCATGGGAAGTTAACAGATGAGGTCCAAGTTAAAGTCCATTTATATTGCTTTCACAGCTGGTGTTTTTTTAGACCTTAATTTGAAGTATAAAATCCTCAAAGCAATGCCTCTATATGTGGCCAAAACACAATTCATTCTACCTGTGAGAGTATAAGAGTTGAAATATTTTTTGATGCCAGTGAAATGGAACTAGGCATCAGTTTCTGGACCTGCCATGATTTCAGTCTTGCAAAAGGTAGCAACTCCACTGGTTGTGTCCTTCAATGTACGCAGCTAACCTGCGGCCAGCTGGAAGAAGCCACCTGTCCCGCACGCATTCAACGGGCCAGCTGTTACTCAATTTCTTTGCTTTAAGCCTAGAGGTAAGGGAAAATAGGAGCGTCAGGAGGATTTTTTTTTTTTTTTTAAAGTAAGATGAACAGGGACTGGTTCTGGTATTATAGGATCAAAGTGGGAAGGTAGATTTAAGGTAAGGACAGCATCCATGGCTCCTCACAGACAAAACCAGTCCTTCCAGGTGTGCCCCTCTTTAATTTTGACTTTCCCTCCCTTAGCCTGTAAATGCAGTGTGACTACTCATCACACTGGCCATAGCAATTTTTCCAAACCAAAAATTCCCCCAATTATTGTTTTGTTTTAAAATTTTATTTATTTATTCATGAGAAACAGAGAGAGAGAAAGAGGCAGAGAGATAGGCAGAGGGAAAGCAGGCTCCATGCAGGGAGCCCGACTTGGGACTTGATCCCCAGGCTCCAGGATCATGCCCTGGGCTGCAGGCGGGGCTGCCCAATTACTGGTTTTTAAAGAGTGTCCTGTCACTTCCAAAGACCGAATTGTAAGCTTTTTCTTGCCTGAATTGGCTGCTTGCTTTTAGTTGTGGCTCATGTATACAATCAGATCCATCAAACAAAGTCTTAGCCCCTGGGGCCTCCATTAGTAGGCATGTAGTATATGGCAGTAGGTGACCAATACCAGGGAAATCCGTCTTTCCTGTGACATCCACAAGTCTGATCCTTTAAACTGAACTGTAGAGTTTTTTCCATTCCTGCAGAGAGAATGAAAAAATCTCTTGCACTAACATCTAAGAGGTAACTGCAGAGGAAGGACACAGGAGATAGCCACCCTTAGCAGATCAACGAGGTGCAATTGATCTTCCACAGTGAAATGAGGTTTTTAAAATCTGTGCTCTGGGTGGCTTTGCAGAAACATTTTCACTTCTCTCTACTTTCCATTCCTCTTTCACTTTAATTTCCTTTATGTGAAAACAACTTCAGAGAGATACGATTTCTGCATCATCAGTCCCGTTGGGCCCTTTGCAGAGGGATATGCGAAATAGATACTGCAGAGAAAAGGAGCCAGCACACACACTGGATAACATTTTAAGTTGTGAGTAGTTACTTAGCACCTGTAAAAGGAAGAATGTCATCAAAGCTTAATGGTATTGGGGTATCAGCAACTGTGGTGGTGGTCTAAATTAGCTGACCTAGTGACTCTGTTGCTTTTTTTACCCCCCCCTCCCCAAAAGAAGCTTCCCAATCTCTCCTCCACCTGGGCAGTTGCATACAACACAAATCTGTCCCCAGGAAGTTGTGTTCTCGGAACTTAGGGCCCCCAGATGTTGTGTTGTGCCTGCAGATAAGGGGAAAGCCTCCAACAGCCTCCTCTACCGGAAAAGGAAGAATTTCAGGGCAGTGATGAAGTTAGACATCTAAGGTAGTTTTTGCTTTTTGTTCACTTCGGTTTCCTTCTAGATTTAACAGTGGAGGGGTTTATATGTTATTGTGATTCTTTTCTTTAATTTTTAGCCCCTTTGCTTTCATCAATCCCTCTTCTTAGACTCAACCTAACTTTGAGAAATGAGGTACTTCTATTTTGGATACTTCTGTCGGTTGTGCTCACACCTGTGACTTCTGAACTCACACAGCCCTTTGTTGTGTGGTAGACATCCTGTTCTCTTGTTTACCTGCTCATTCTCAGCACTCCATAAAGAACCTCTAAATTGGTGAGATTTCTCTGAGAAAATGGCTTTATTTATGCTCAAAAGAAAATTGTTTTCACTGTAAGTAAACTCCTTTAGGAAACAAATGCTAAATAGTTACATAACAGATTTGTCAAAAGAGCAAGCCAAGGCTCCCCAGGATGTTCATTGGCCCCTTTTCATTTCTTTTAACAACTACCAACGCAACACTGACCATATGCAGAACCCTGGGCTGGTTATGAAGGGGGAGATGGACAGAGCCATGGACCAGGCTGATGTGGCTCCTCCGTTTGTGGATCTGTCCACAGCCCTGACTCCTGCTGCCAGGATCTGCAAGTTAGAGTCCCCACTGTGGGTCTGTCATTATCAGACACAGCAGTCCCTTCTGCTCTTTCCTGCACTTCCTACAGAAAAGTGCCATCATCCCTTTTCAACCTTGCAAAGCAAAAGAAAGGTAGAATTGTGTTTTTTCCTTTGTGCTATTTTGTCAGTGAAGCCTTTATTCCTTTATTTTAATGGGATCCACAGAGGATTTAAGGCAGCCCCAAGACAGCACATACTTGTTCCCCATTGCTTACCGAGACCAAATCTATTAGGTTCCTCAGTTGGGGAGCAGCCTCATTGCCGTCCTGCCATGAATACCAGCTTAGTCTGGAGAATTCAGTTGGGTTGGAGAGTAGCTATGTCAGCTTTATTTCCAGAGACTTTTGAAATGATTCTTGACCTCCCTACATCCATCCCACCAGTAATCTCCATCTTGCTCCCACATAGTAATGCATTGAAAGAAGATGTTAATAGGCTCTGTTTTTTTAGTTAATTAATTAGTTTCAGGTTTTTGTTTAAATTCTAGTTAGTTAACATACAGTGTAATATTGGTTTCAGGAGTAGAATCTAATGATCATTACTTACATGTAACACCTAGTGCTGGTCACAAGTGCCCTCGATGGGTTCTATGTTTCAGTCTCTCCCATGGAGGCAACAGAAGGGACAAAGTGAAAAGTGAGTTGTTTTTCCCATTCAGATGTCTGTTTTTTTGGTTGTGTGGTTTTCTGTACTGACTGATTGGATTTCATGTTTAAGACATTATCTTAAACATTCTGTACACTTACCGTGTAAGTAGGACTGGATAGTTGTAATTGAAAGTCTTCTGGTTTTTGGACTGAGTCCTTAGCAACTGTCAGGGCTCCATCCTCCCTTTTGGATGGGAGAAGCAGAATTCTGTCATTGATAGAATACAGCTGCTGAGCTCAGGCAGCCCTTAAGATGGTCTCCCAGTCTAACCATTTATAAGCCGTGTGACTTTGGGCAAGTTACTTAACCGTGAGCCTCAGTTTACTCAGCTGTAACGTAGGGTTAAAGCCAGGTATCTTATTGGTAGAACTAAATGAGATAATGTGTGTAAAACCCTTGGCTGTAATAGGGACTCAGTAAATGATAACTTCTTAAATGTTATAACAACCCTAGAAGGCTCTGCCATGTATCCAGGGTACTTGGCCACTGTGTAGCTTCTTTAATCTTTCATCTGTTGATCAAGGGGAACCATTGAAGGTACATAGTAGATATGCAGTAAGTGTTGAATGAACAAGGGAGCCTTGGTACTTTGTTCTGTTGCCTTAGAATAGCACTTCACACTGTGACTTTTGCCCTGGGAGGTGTCCTGAGAGATGCTTTGAGGAAACTTGCCAGTTAAATTTGGAGAATGCTCTAGAATCTACAGTATATAGATAGATTCTAGCTCTCTCTAGAGATAAATAGCACATATCACTGTTAGAGAAGTTCAGAAAAGTTGGAGAGAGAAGAAACCTTCGTAGCTTTTCAAATTTGGCATTTTCCAAGCTCATTTGATTATATGGGGTAATGATGGCACCTCCATGAAGCTGTGATGAAGCTTTAATGGGTTAACATGCCCAAAGCACTTAGAACAGTGCTGGGTAGAGTGAGCACCACAAAGGGGTGGCTGTGACTAAGTGCTTTTTCATCTGTGGACTCTTCAGAGTATTTAGCCATTCCCTCGTTGATGGCCATTTCTGTTATTTCCAAAGATGTATTGTTACAGACAGAGCTGTGGTAAAACCCTTACATCTGTGCAGGTATTTCTGTGGGTGAGTGTCCTAGAAGTAGAATTGCTGGGTAAAAGGATATGCACACTCAAAAATGTGGTAGATCCCTCAGAATTACCTTCCAAAATCTGATCAGCCATTATCTAACAGCTCATTTGCCCCTTGGAGAGATAAGAAGCTATCTTCCCATACCACGTTTGTGCTGCATCCTTTCTTCCTCCTGTGCTCTAATTGAAAATGGAGTGGACACAACAGAAAGTCACCCCTCTCTTCTGTCTTGCAGAGTCTGGCCACAGATAAGGGACCAAAATGACTGACTCAAAATATTTCACCACGACCAAGAAAGGTACTGTTTATTTCATTGTGGGGTCTTTTCCTACGCTTTCCCTGCTCCACCCTTCTGCCTTCTCTGCCAGGGTGGGCTTTGGGGCAGGGGTGGAGGCCTGGAAGCGAGTGGCAGGAATTACCCAGAGCATCTTTAACCTTGTGGATTCAGAACACGGGAGTGTTGATAGTGTAAGAAATTGACCACTTCCTTTAGAACTCAGGAAGGGAAGAGCACTCGGGGGGGGGGGGGGGGGGGGGGGACGACACCCTCTTTTGTTCTGAATGGCCTAATGTTATTAAATATGATTTTTTTTTTCCTGGAAGAAAGAAAGCACACAATCCTATCAGTAACCTCACAGTGATATGTGTGTGTGTGTGTCTGGTCTTTTTCCATGGGCACATGTTTTACGTGGTTGAAGTCAGAATTTATATCCTGTTTTTCATCTGACATTATCTTAAACATTTCCCCACAGTTCTAACTACTCAATGTTAGTCTGCTGAGTTGCTGCACTGAAATTTGCTAAGCTGGTCTTATGTTGTAGGGTATTGTGGTTGTTTCTGCCCTCTGGAAAACAGATGGTTATAGTGGCTGACGAATGTGCTTTAACCCTGTAAGCATCTTTCGGACTGACCCTTCCTTCTTCCTTCCTTCTTTCCAAGCAAGATTGACACACACCTGCTGACCAGATGAAAAGAGTCTGTTGTTGATGCAGCTGAGCCAGGACCTGTAGTCTGCCCCTTATGGAGCACTTCTTCATTGGTCTAGCCAGTTTTTACTGAGCCCCCTCCATGTGCCATGGAGTCAGATTGGAGTCTCTGACCTGGCTTTACTTGCAGTTAAGCAGAGAAGACAGACTATTAAATAGTAATCACGCTAAAGTTGGTAGGTCTGTGCTAAGGGGAAGTGCAGGGAGCTGTGTGGACCTTGGGTGGAGCTAACTAGGTAAGGGGGGAGGGGAGAGGAGCAGAGCGGAGCACTTGCTTTCCCCAGGGTACCTTTGGGGAAAAGGAAAAGAAAGCACCTGGGCACAAGTTACTGAAGTGGGATGAAAGGAGAGTTGGAGAGATGTGCAGGGCTAGAGGGGGTGAACGTAGTGCTGAGTGTATTGGGGTGTCAGTGGTTGAGTTTTTGCGGGTTTTCCTTTGAGAGGAATGTCCATAGAGGGATGCCTAGGTCCAAGTCAGACATCAGTTATAGTTTTAAGCAACAGAAGGTCCAAGGCAGCTTCTAATAAAGAAGTGAAGGGCATGATATTAGGGAGAGGCAAGGGGAACAGTACCACAGCTTCCATGAGAGATGATAGTACCTGAGCCCAGGGGGTGGGGTAGGGTGCAGCATTGTGGGTAGAGAGAATCCGATGCCTTGTATATATGATTGAGGAGGTAGGTTTGGTGACTAATTGGATTTCAGGCCCATTAGAGGAAAGAGACGTTTTGGAAACAGGCAGATCCCAAGTTTACCTCATCAGCCTTCTTAGAATTGAAGTGACTCAGGCCTAGATCCATTAGTTGGTGGACAGTTGTATTGAATTTGACCGAGCACTTTGAGCAAAGCCGGGGTGGTCCTGCAACATGAGGGAGGAGGATCAAAGTCATCATGGTCTGTTGGATCCTGCAGCAGGGAGATATGGTCCCCTCAGTCTCTTGGAGGGGAAGGGCATGTGTTCCTTCTGTCCTAAGGAAGTCGAGTCTGAACTGCAAGGTCTGCAGATTCCTACTGGCTCTGTTGAGCAATATCCTCAGTGAGGCCTTGCCCTGGGCTATGCTTTGTGATTGTTCTTAATAACTTTGTTTGCTGTCTGTCATCTCAAGTTCTTTCCCTGAGCACCACATTGTTCAATCATGATAAAAACCTGCAAGTTTTCTTTTTCTCACTGTGTATCCATCTAGAACTTCTTCAGCACTTCCCCCCACGTGACAGTCTGCTTTATTCTGACCCTAAGTAACTTGAGAGGGAAGCCCAGGGCTCTCCTACAAAAAAGGAATCCAAGTCACATGGCAAATTAATAACAATAGTAGTCACCTTTAATGCAGGCCACTGAGTGCCAGCCACTGAGATGAGTATTTTATATCTGAGTGTTAAATGAGAGAATTCACTGCTCCAGTCAAAGTAGAACGAGTACAGGCAAGGAAATTGACTCAGAGAAGCAAAGTGATATCCTTAGTTGGCCTGAGCATATGGGCTTTGGAATTGCAAGACCCAGTTTTGAATCTTGGCCCTACCTGCTATTGGTGGTGTGTTCTTGGGCAAGTCACAACCTCCGTTTGCTCATCTGTAAAATGGGAGCAGGGGTATGATGCAGAGTTGTCATGAGAATGAAATAAGAAATGGAGAAAAGTATGGCACCTGCCTTAGAAAAAGGTTCAGGAAATCCTGGCGGCTGCTATTTTGAGGGCAGGAGGCCTGTCTAATTCCAAACTCTGCCCTTGTAACCTGTCATTGAGGTTATCTGGGCCCTGAACAATCCTATTTCCTCATTTGTTTTTTTTTGTTGTTGTTGTTGTTTTTTCCAGATTGAGTTCTTAAGAATAGCTTATTATGTGCTCAAGCTCTTACGGAGCAAGTGAATTCCCATTTTCAGAGCTGAGCAACCACTTGTGGCTTAGGAAGTGAAACCCTGAGTGCACTGTTTTTAACTGGAGGTTCTAGGAAAACAGGAAGAGCCAAGTGTGGGAATCGAGCAAATCCTATCCTCTCCCTTCAAATCTTCAGTCCCCAGATACCATCACACACTGCCTTGAGGACTTTGGGTGAGCGTGGTAGCTGAGGAGAATTTTGCTTTCCTCTGAATGTTTTTAACTGTGGCTGACCACGACCTATCCTCACACTTTTTGCCTCCCTCTAAACCTTTGTAGCTTCCACAGTTCTCTCTGTTCAGTCTAGCATATCCTCCAGGCTTCCCTCTTGATGATTCCTCTCTTCAGAATTGTCCCTCTCTACTGCCTCTGTCATGAAGGCCAAGGACCTAAAGCTGCCCTCAGCTGGTAGCACAGAGTGTCTTACCTGCCTCTCCCCTCCCATCCTTTGGAATTTGGGGATTGAGAATGACCCCCTGGCAGGGTGGGGGTGGATCACTCATACCTGCCTCCTTTTTTAGGGGAGATCTTCGAGCTGAAGGCAGAGCTCAACAGTGACAAGAAGGAGAAGAAGAAGGAGGCGGTAAAGAAAGTGATTGCGTCAATGACCGTGGGCAAAGATGTCAGGTGTGCAGGTGTAGGCCGGGTGGCAGCAGGAGCGGGGCTCCAAAGCTTGGGTCTAGTTCAGATCTCTCCTTGACATTATCTCTAGGTACCTGTGTCTCCCCTTGTTATAGCTCCCTTCATGAACCACCTTTCCAAACAGAAGGTTTTGTTTACAGAGGGGTCCTATGCTCAGATGCTGCTGGGGTGAAGTGGCAGGAGAGTAAGTGAAGTGGGCAAGGTCAAAAAGGTAACAAGCAAATTAAGTGGATGTAGCAGAACCCTGTCAGAGATTCCAAAGGATTGCTGCCAGCTGGGGAGAATGAACCCAGTCTGGGCAGGTCTGGTTTTAAAAAAAAAAAAAAAGAAAGAAATCAGGATTTTTCATTTTAAATCTCTTTATTTTAGGTTGCCAAGATGATATTAAACAAATACTGTAGTAACAGTAACACACACCTGCAGATGGAATTTATCGAATTTATCACTAGTTTGCAGCCTCTGCTTTGCATCTGATTGCCAGAGCAAATCATATGTAGAATGCTGCCTCACCTTTGCTCACACTTTTGCCCTGTGTAGAATGTCCCTTTCCCCTTTTACATTTACCAGCATGTTTTCCATCTCTTAAACCCCATTCACGGTGTCTCTGTTGCCTTCACTCGTCACCCCAGCCCACCCCCCTGAGTGTGTAGCATTTGTTCTGTGTTCCTATCACCTGGCACTAATTCTTGACTGTCCTTTTATTATGTGTACTTGTGTTTACCTGCCCACCATGTCATACAGTCCCCAAGGAGGAGGATTGGATTTTGCAACAACTTAAGAGTTGGACAGTATTTGAGAGTATGCAGAAAACGTTCAGATAGGTTTTCTAGCAGTTCTTTACAATTTCTATGTTGCAGGTAATGATGTGTTTACTGCCAAGGAAACCAGGTAAAGAAAGGGTCTAGTGGCTGCCCAGCAGTCATGTGGTTAATAGAACTAGGACTCAGGCCCAGCTCTTCTGAAATCAAAATCCAGGGCATTTCCACCCATACCCTCTCCTCTATGCCCTCATGGTGCCCAGTTCCATGACTCGTAGGCCTGGGCACTGATGTGGAGCAGCTCCTCATCCGGATCCCACATCCGGATCACACTTCTCCAGACTTCTCTGTGGATTGCCTTATCCTATTGCCACCTCAGCAAGGGACCTCCTAACAGCACCACAGTAGAAACAGTTCTGCAGAGAGACCTGCTGTAGACAGAGTGGCAAAAGGATCAGGCATCTGCTGGAAAATTAGGCCTCCTTCCAAGTCACATCCATCCTTCCAGGACAAAGCCACTCTCCTTCAACTAGAACACTACTGTCACCTCCTCACAGAGGAAGCACCTTTGTTCTTCTGTCTCAAGCGAACTTGTTGTGCTGATGTGACAGGCCCATCAGCTGTTTCTCCTCTTCACCTTCCTCTTTCTTCTTGGTTCTTCATCTTCCAAGGTGATGCATGAAGGTCAGCATTATCAACTGGGTTCCCTCCTAAGGGAGTCCAGGGAGCTCACTTTGACCTCTTAGGTCTCTGTTACTGTGTCCTCGACCATTAAGTCACAAGCCTTGAGAGGGGAGGTAATTATGCCAGAGAGAGGAAGGAAATTGACCTCTAAGCATACTTCACATCTCAGGGGGTTTGGGACTCTGGGGTACCGTGTTGGGAGGGGTTCCACCCAGAATAACAGCAATCCTGGGCATGGGCTTTAGAACCAGAGCTGGCTCCTCAGGCAGGTTATTTGAAATTTATGAGCCTCAATATTGTCTTCTGTAAAATGAAGATAACACACTGGCTTCTTGGGGCTGTTAAATGAGATCACACATACAAAGCCCAGCATAGAGCAAATGCTCCATACGTGCTGAGCTAGCTTTTAGTGGGCAGCTGAGCTGGCCCTTCTGGTGAAAGGAACATGCCTGGAACATGTTCATCTGGACATGTTCTGGAACCAGCAGCCCAATATAAGGGGGCCGCATTAAGTTTCAAGGAAAGAAAACAATTGTTTTCATCTATTTAGCACCTCTCACATGTCAAAGACCAGATATCTGGAGTATGGTGCCCTCTTTAAATATTACAGGGCCCTGGGTAATGGGGTTTTTTACACCTTCCCTGGAGGTGAACAAACTTGTGGGGAGATGAAGGAGACAGAGCTGGTTTTGAGCCAGGTCTGATAGGCTGTAGAGCTTGTATATGAATGAATCCTGTGAAAAGAACAGAGGACTTTGCTTTTCAAATCACCTTTTCGATTCCATTGCTACCAATAAGTGTTCATGGTAACAGAGCATAGCTGATGTCCTCCCTTTTACTAGGAAGTCCTGTTATCTTTTTCTTTCTCTCCCATCCACTATCTCTGCGCCCCCACCCCACCTCCCAGACCCCTCATTAGCTCTCTGAAAAACCTTCTTCTTTCTCCAGCCTTAACTACGCTCATGCCATTTTGACTTTTCAGTGCCCTCTTTCCCGACGTGGTGAACTGTATGCAGACAGACAACCTGGAGCTGAAGAAGCTGGTGTACTTGTATTTGATGAATTATGCCAAGAGTCAGCCGGACATGGCCATCATGGCTGTCAACACCTTTGTGAAGGTAAATAGCTTGGTGGGAGGAAAGGCATGGGTGTTCACTGCTCCATCTTCCCTCCATCTCTTGGGGTGGGACACTATGGCCCTGAGTAAAAACACTCAGGCTCCTTTCTAGTCCCTCTGACTCCCAGCCTGAGGGCCACTTAGTCCTCCAGCAGAGGGCTCCCACTCTCTCAGAAAAATCAGTTACTATAGACCCTGCTAACTCATTCTGTGTGAGGTAGCCTAAGGCCTTTATTGATCCTCATATCCCCCTGGGGTGCACCAATGCCCTACATCCTTTGCCAGGGCAGAATTCAGCATCTCAGAGCTCCTGTGTTCCCCTTTTAGACTTTGCCCCTTTCTGTGTTTTCCGCTTAGATTAAGGAGCAAACGGGAGGGGGGGGTACGCGGGGGGACAGCCTCAGTGGCTCAGTGGTTTAGTGCCACCTGCAGCCCGAGGTGTGATCCCAGAGACCCAGGATCGAGTGCCATGACGGGCTCCCTGCATGGAGCCTGCTTCTCCCTCTGCCTGTGTCTCTGCCTCTCTCTCTCTCTCTCTCTCTCTGAATAAAAAAAAAAAAAAAAAAGCAAATGGGGACTTGAAGTGTCAGGGGGTTTTTTTGTTTTTGTTTTTGTTTTTTAAGATTTTATTTATTTATTCATGAGAGACAGAGGCAGAGTGAGAAGCAGGTTCCCTGTAGGAAGCCCGATGCGGGGCCTTGATCCTGGGACCCCAGGATCATGCCCTGAGCCAAAGGCAGACACTCAACCACTGAGTCACCCAGGCATCCCTGAAGTGTCAGTTCTGTCTACCTTTAGAGCCTTCCTAGCTCCCCTTACCCTGTCATTGCTCAGATACGGACACATGATGGGTTCTTTGGGTTATGGTACCTGATGGATGTAGGTTTGAATCATGGCTCTGCTCTGTGACTGGATGAGCTCCCCAGTCTTCCTGGGAGGCTCAGCTGCTTCATCTGTCAAATGGGAACAGTATTATATGTCTGCTGTGAGCATCAGAGTCAACAATGCACAAAGCCCAAGCATAATACGTGGCAAATGCTTGATGCCCATACGTGGCACTGACTTTTGGCACTGATGGCCACAGTTAGTGGGAGATCCCACAGCAGTATCTAATGTTGCTGAGCTTGCCTCTGCTGCCGGCCAATGACTGGTTCCCCTCAGGACTGT